>NW_020838008.1:7542499-7667042 GCF_003676395.1 Aethalodelphis obliquidens
CACACACACACACACACACACACACACACACACACACACACACACACTCTTAGTTTTCTATTTACTGGCTGCTGATTCTGGCAACTCTGCCTCTTACCTGTCTTTCAAGACCCATATTAAATAGGTTAGATAGCTCTTCACCGGTACAAGACTTTGCAGATGCAAGTTAAAAGAACGAAGAAAGCTAGCTTAAAGACTATCTGGAAATATATTCTTATATTTAATCTCATATTTCACAGTGGTGGCATCAAATGCAATCTTGAGATAAGACGAGAGCTTTTCCTGATCCTGACCAATTCCCTCCTTGTTCTTTAATATGGAAAATCAGTTTTTCTTTGTTTTCCCAATATTAATGTAGATGGAAATTAATCTTCAACACTGTCCTCCAGTGATCCACCTCCTCAAACCGGATGACTACTCTATAGAAATTCTAGAACTCTTAGTGATACTTTAGAGTTTAAATGTAGCCTGTTTCCTTTTGTGATTCATTTTGCAGTTTAGACTTGAGAATGAGACAATAATTTTCTGTAACAATTTAAAGACAGTCATAAATGGAGAGGGATTCAGGATGTGACTTAGTGGGAGCCCAGGACCTCAGCAGCAGTTGATGCAGAAGGGGTCGAAGGTCATAGTCAATTTTTATTACGCAAAAATCTGAATCTTTTATCTGTATCCTCACTATTTACATGCAACCCATCAGCTAGAAGAATCTGCTGCTAGGTAACCCAGACACACTGAGTCAGACCTACTGAAGTTTGAGAAGCATGGTCTGGGTCAGTAACTGATGTTGAACTTAGTAGAGAGCTAAAGCTATTCAAGTATTTCTCTTTATGCAGATTAGTCAGAGAAGGGTTGGGACTTGGCATTAAGAAAGAGAAAAGAAAGTTACTAAAACAAAATGGGAAATCTACATGTAAAGGGAAAATGGAAGTATATAGCATAGTTTTGGAATGGAAAGAAGCTCATTATGACTTAAGAGTAGAGTGCAGGTTTAGGCTGAGGCTGAAGGTATAGGAAGGGAGAAATGATGGAGGTCCTCAAATGTTTTACCAAGGACTTTAAACTTTAGCCTGTAGGAAATTTGGAATCCTTGGAAATGCGTTAAGAAGCTGAGCTATGACATTCATGTTATGTTTTAGACAGATTAATCTGTCTACACTGTGGAGGATACATTAGACTTGGGAAAGAGACTGGAGAAAGAGACTATTTGAGAGATATTGCCATTGTCCCAAAAATATTGATGAAGATTTGAATTAAAATAACAGCTAAAAAACCCACAAAAACTAACAACTGTGGGAGTTGAGAAGACACACTGAGGACAAATTAAGGATGTAGAATGTTAGACTTTTGTGGCTTGATGATAGAAGTAATTGGGCAATACAACTGATCACAGGGAAAAGTAAGTCATGATTCTAGTTTAGTCCCCTGGTTAGTAGAGTAAGCTAAATTATTTCATAGTATAGTAGACTTAATTGTATCCTCCCAAAATATATGTTCTACAGAGATACTACAAAAATTACTGGAACCACCAGGAACATCATAGGGATAGAGAAATGGCATAAAATAAAATGATTTTGTAGGGGACTCTGTCAGCTGGCTACTCAGCATTCAGTCCATTCTTCCTCCTTCCTAAAGAAAATCCAGTTCTGTTCACCTATTAATCTTGTCCTATGTAGTCCTTGTGACTCAAGGGATGCTTAACTCCCTACCAACTCGGGGTATAAATTTTGATCCATCAAATGAGTGCATGGCACTCACCTGGTGACTCTTTTCTTGATCACAGTGTGGACAGGTGGCCTAAACTGGCCCAAATTAAATAGAAGAATTTATATTTCATGTTTGAGAGAGCCAGCTCTCTTGCCTTGCTCCTCTATTCATTCATCAACCTGTCCCTCTCCCTCTCTCCTAATATGAAAGCAAGGCAGAGTTTTCCATTCTCTGTTGGCAGCCAATTATGACCAGGAGGAGAACTAGTGTGAAGATGAAACAATATAGGAATGATAGATCATAGATATGAACACAACCTAGCCCCTTGCTGATATTACTGAGCTAGTGAGTCAAGCAAATCTGAAGTTGGCCCTACGTAGGGACTTACTGTTATATGAGATAATAAATGTCCTGTTTGTTTAAGCCAAAAAAAAGAGTTATGTTCAAGTCCTCAACACTGGTACCTGTGACTTTTTGGAAACGGGTTCTGTGTAGATACAATTAGTTGAAATGAGGTCATACTAGTTGAGGGTGGGTGCTGATCCAATGGCTGGTGTCCTTAAGAAGAGAGGACAAAAAGAGACACAAAAACATGTGAAGACAGAGGTAGAGATTGCGGTTACGCTGCTATAGGCCAAAGAGCACCAGGGACGACCAGATGTTGGGAGAGGCAAAATCAGAATCCTTCTTTATAGCCTTAGGAGGGAGCAGGGCTCTGCCAACAGTTGGACTTCTGATTTCTGACCACCAGACCTGTGAGAGAATAAATTTCTGTTGTCTTGAACCACCCAGTTTGTGGTAATTTGTTATGGCAGCAATAGGAGCTCCTACTCATAGTTTTGGAAGGATCTTTTTATAAATTTGTCTCATTCATGTAATAATAAATTGTCTAGAGCTTGTAATTAATATTCATTTTCCCCCCTCTTGGCTAAAAAGGAGCAAGATGAGGTTTTTCTATCTTAAACTAATCTCTCATTGTGACTGAGGAGGGATGTGGATAGTCTTAGTTTTCTATTCTCAGGATAGAAGGTCGCAGTGGTTGGAGCAGAAAATAAAACAACATGTTGTTTGATGTACAGGCCTAAAAGGATAGGAAATGTTTCCTTTTTTACCAGGTGTAAGTTCTCCTCTAAGGTTAATGAAGAGACAATAAATTAATTAAAAATAATCAACCTTCTGCAATGTGATAAGATAATCAAGAGCTTCATCTATAAGCCAAATCGAATAACTTTAGGAATTTTAAAAGTTTAAAGATTATCATTTTATAGTTGGTTTGCTTGATTGGTCTGTAAAACTTATTAAAGAAATGGATTTTATTATTACCTCTTATTCATATACTCCATACACAGTATGCATTGTTTGATTCTTTAAGTTAAATTTACCTTGTCAATGAAGAGTGACGTCTAGAATATCTTTAAATTGCTGGAATTTGCATAGGCTTGCACTTTTACTTTCTAATTTAAAGCCCCTATGGGTTCCTTCTTTATCCCATCCTGTTTTGACTCATTACAATCTCCCTTCATTTGCTTGCAATATGCAAATAGCCACTTTCTTATCATTTTTATAGGCATGGAGAGTTGTGCCTCTTGAACACGTTATTGACTTCTCTGTGAATCTGTACAATTCTATTTAGATGTAATTGTTTATTATAATATTGGGGTTTAATTTTCTTGCTTTTGGGAAGAAAAACCTAGAAGTACTCCCCGGTTAGTGAAGATATTTATATTGAAAGAATGAGGTACTAGCACATATACACTGAATTTAGCATGCCGTTTATGTAATATATGTATGCATAAGCATATACACATTTTAATCTTGAGGTATGTTTACGCTAAGTATGAACAAATGCATATTTTAGGTTTATGTCATTATTTTAAATGTGGAGTTAGAATACACAAATTTTGATTTCTGCTAAGAGAGTAAACTAGCTAGGGTTGCTGACTGTCACCACTTCCCCATGGAAATCAACCTAGAAATAACAGAAGTGTGAGAGTAAAACATGGATTTCAGGAACCAACTTCAAAACAGAAAACTGTAGGGGTGACTGAAGACCATCTTGAGTTGGTATGTGTTGGGAAGGGGTAGGTGGGTGTGTCCTGAGAGGCAGACCACTGGGGCAATAGTGGGAACAGGTTAGAAGAAAATGTTTAAAATTCTGTTCTTGCCTTCCCCCCTTATGGAATTGGGAAAATTGTTGCCTGCCCCATCAGAGCAGAATGCAGCAGTAAGATCTGTAGCTGCCCTAGTGTAGCATCAGTGCACACGTCCTGCTGAACTGAAACTCTGATGAAAATAGGTGCTACTGATCAGTTGTTCTCAGGCAGTCACTCCTCTACCCTTCCCCTCTCCTTAACCCCCAAGGGCTTGTGGATTATAACCTAGCCTTTCTGCTCCTAACATTGCTTCCTCCGAAGAGTTTTAAAGTAAATGCTGACTGGGCGAGTTTCCAGGATCTGTGGCAACAGAGCGTGTCGTCAGTAGTTACTCTGTGGTATGGTGGGTACTCTGCCTTGAGACTTTTCCCTTCTCCTCTGCTTAGACTCAACAGAACTGAAAAAGGCAGGGGACATGGCCCTTCCCCAACATATGCTACTGGACAGGGTAGCTAAACTTCACAGAAAACGTGAGCTTATAAGCTGCAGTAATTGGACATCTGGAAAGGAACAACATCCTTAAAAGAGAGAAAATAAGCTGGACAATATTTACCAATTGTGATGGAGTTAACAGTAATTTACACTAAGGAAGATAAGTATTTGTACAGAAATGGGGAGGATTGTGAAAGAATGAGAAGCTATAAAAAAGCACGTAGAAATAGTAGATAAGAAAATATAATAGTTGAAATAAAGGACACAACAGAGGAACAATAAAAGAATGGATTTAGCTAAAGAGTGAATTAGTGAGCTGGAAGATAAGGTTGAAGAATTTGTCCAGATTTAGCAAGAAAAGATAAACTGGAGAATACGTTAAGGACCTATTAAGTATGAAAGATATATGTAGAAGTGCCAAGAATATTTGAAGCAATAGAGATAAATTTTGCAGAATTAAAGAAAGATAGAAGACTTCATGTTGAAAAAACAAATTACATAACAGAGTAAGCCACAACTAGGCACATTATAGAACATTTGAGAATATCAAAAATAAACAAAAAATTCCAAATGTTTTCACAGAGGCAGAGAAAGTCAGTCCTGCCACAGAGATTAAAAAACAAACAAAAAAGAATAAGACAAAAATTATCTGCAAAGAGAAAATAAAAAGATTGGTATCAGATTTCTCAAAACAACACTAGATACTAGAAGACAACAGAATAATTTTTTGTGATGAAATGTACATAACATAAAATTTACTATTTTAAAACCATTTTTAAATGTGCAGTTCAGTGACATTAATGACATTCACATTGTTGTACAACAATAGAGTATTTTTGAAATAATAAAGGAAAATGATTTTAACCTAGAATTTTATAGCCTACTAAAATTTTTTGTAAGCCCTGATACAAAAGGGATGGTAAATAAAGGTAGTCAAGTACAAATACATTGGTAAAGGTTACTGTGGTCTTTAAATTATAAAAGACTACAATTTGTGAAGTAAAAACAATGCCAGCATGATATTAAATCAGCTTTTTTATTTTCCATGAATCATTCAGTGTCTAAGCCTTGGGTTTCTCTTGCTTAGTTATTAATGTTTTTCTTAAATGGCTAAAATACCTAACGCTATTTGCTCTTTTCTGCCTCTACCAGCCCATAATGTCATTTTTCTTTTTGTTCCTTTCTCTTCATTAGATGGTAAGAACATGAAAATAGGGACTGTATTTTGGCAAAGAATGTAGGTATGGGAAGGCGAGAAGTCAACTGGCATATGTGTCTTTGTTTTAGTTTGCTAAGGCTGTCATAACATAATACCACGCTGGACGGCTTAAATAACAAATGTTTATTTTCTCACAGTTCTGGAGGCTTGAAGCTCAAGATCATAGTGTCAACAGGTTTGTTTTCTCCTGAGGCCTCTCTCCTTGTCTTGCAAGCAGCCACCTTCTTGCTGTGTCCTCACATAGCCTTCTCTCTGTCTCTTTCTCTTCTTATGAGGACATCAGTCATGTTGGATTAGGGCCCTACCCTTAAGACCTCGTTTAACCTTAATAACCTCTATAAAAACCTTATCTATCAGTATCTATCTGAGGTACTGGGGGTTGGGACTGCCAACATATAAAATTTGAGGGAGTACAATTCAGCCCATAACAGTCCTGTTTTACAAATCTTTGCATGAAGGACTTAAATGCTAATACCAAGATACCGATCCTGAGAGCCAATGGTCATTGAGTATCAGGCACGCGCTTCTGAAAGCTTCACATAGATCATCTCATTGAAGCCCCACAACACAGCTGTGCCGTAGGTGCTCTTTTTTAATCCTCATTTTACAGTTGAGAAAACAGAGTGTTAGGTACCTCCCTAAAATCAAACAGGTAGAAAAGGAGGGAACCAGGATTCAAACCCGGGCAGCCTGCCTCTAGCACCTCTCCTCTCATTACCTGATCTTGTTATGCTCCCTTCTCTAAGCTGAGGACACAGACATATGTTTATTTGACTTCACAAGCAGTTTTGTTCTGGATGTTCACTGTCAGAGTCAAGATGCTAGTTCGAAGAGCACTGGCTCCAGATTCTTTGCTCACCTGAACCGAGGGGTTGTTTTGAGAGACCTTAAAGATAAGCTTAATTGAGGAGCCCAGCTCTCTGTGTAAGATATTTTATACCAAGCAAAATAAACTGACTTTGGAGTGTCAATGGAAGAAGAGTCAAGAGCAAGTTTTTCCTGTTTTTATCTTTAAGAAAATAATATATGTGCATCAGAGCACAAGCTCAGAAGCAGATCAAGGGTGAGTGCTTTGAGAACAGATTTAAATAGTTACTTCCTTACTCCTGAGCTCCATCTGGTCTAGGAGTTCAGTGATTTTTTGTAAAACCACGAAGAGTTCGGGAGGCGCAATGTTAAGGTATATGTCTTGGGAGAAAAGATGTGAGAGAATTAATTTGTTGTTTAGAGGTAAAGATCAGTTCCTGTAGGTTAGGTATTCTATTTTGGGCTTGGAGGGAGAAGTGATTAACATTTCTTTCTGTTCTGGCAGACTGTGGAGTAAGGCTCAGGGTATAAACAGAAGGAATTATCACACTTCTTGCAGGCAGAAATCAAAAGCAAATGGAAGCTAATCAAAGTTCAGTAAAGACAATTCAGGCATTATTCTGACCAATTCAGGAAAAAAAGATGTTGGGATTTAATTCAGTTTAAATAGGAAAAGCACATTTTGGGAAAAGCTACTTCAGTCTTCAGGTATTTTGCAAGAATTACCTAAATTGTTTAATGTGTTATATGAGGTATCTGAATTAGAATGGCAATGAGTGTTTTCTCCCTGAACTTGACCTCAAACTCCAAAATTAGGCTCTTGTGAATATATGTAGTTTTATATTCTCTAGTTTTTTCAACTAGCCTGTGTAAGCAAGAGATAACTCCACTGAATTATCTGGCTCGTTTCTAAAGAAAGAGCTCCATGAAATAAGCAGCATGAATGTCTTGAAATATACTTTTTAAGTATCATAGTTTATTTATGAAAACATTTTATTTGTAATAGAATTCATACAAAAGAAGCAGATAATGAAAAAATGTGAAAGTTTCTTTCCACTCTCCACATGATACCTCCAGAGGTATTTACAATCATTAATTTCATGTTTAATTTCTTAATTGTTTTTCCTATGCTTTGTATATATATATACATACTTTTTTTCAGCTGTATTGAGGTATAATTGGTATACAAAAACTGCATATAATTAATGCATACAGTTTGATGAGTTTGGACATATGCATACATCAGTGCTACCATCACCACAGTCAAGGTAATAAACATATCCATCACCTCCAAAAGTTTACCCATGTTCTTTGGTTTTATCTTTATTTGTTTTATGGTAAAAACACTTAACATGAGATCTAACCGCTTGACAAATTTTTAATGCACAGTACCTTACTTTAACTATTGGTACTTTAGAACTTACTCATCTTGTATAACTGTAACTTTATAGCCAGTGGACAAAACCTCTCCATATCCTCCTCCCTTCACCACCTGGCAACCACCATTCTATTGTTTGCTTCTATATGTTTGACTTTTAGATGCCTCATACCAGAGGAATCAAGCAGTATCTATCCTTCTAAGACTTATTTATTTCACTTAGCATAATGTCTTCCAGATCCATCCATGTTGCTGCAAATGATGTGACTTCCTTCTCTTTTAAGACTGATCGATATTCAGTTGTATGTGTATACTTACCCAAAGTGATTTACAGATTCAGTGCTGTTCCATCAAAATGACATATTTTGCAGAATCTCAATGGCATATTTTACAGAAATAGAAAAAAAAAAAGTCATAAAATTCATATTGAACCACAGAACACTCAGAATAGCCAAAGTGATCTTGAGAAAAAAAAGATAAAGCTGGGGGCATTATACTTCCTTATTTCAAAATATATTACAAAGCTACAGTAATCAAAATAAGTATGGAACTGGCATAAACACAGACAAATAGACCAGTGGAGCAGACTGCAGCCCAGAAATATGCTTAAATGGTCAGCTTATCTTCAATAAGGGTGCCAAGAATACACAATGGGAAAAGGATAGTCTCTTCAACAAATAGTGCTGGTAAACTACATATCCACAGGCAAAAGAATGAAACTGGATCCCTATCTTACACCATACACAAAAATCAACTCAAAATTGATTAAATACTTAAGCATAAGATCTGAAGTTGTAAAAACCTTAGAAGAAAACACAGGGGGAAATCATTATGATATTGGTTTTGGCAATGATTTCATTGGTAGGAAACCAAAAGCAAAATAAAATGAAATAGGCAAGAGGGACTATATCAAATTCAAAAGCTTTTGCTCAGCAAAGGAAATAATCAGCAGAATAAAGAGTCACCTATGGGATGGGAGGAAATATTTGCAAATTATATATCTGATATAGTGGTAAATGTGGTAAATATCCAAAATGCATAAGGAATTCCTACAGCTCAATAGCAAAAAACAAAACAAAACACACACAAAACAAAAAACCCGAAATCAATCCAATTTTAAAAAGGTCTAAGGAATCAATTAGCCGTTTCTCCCAAGACAAACAAGTGGCCAACAATTATATGACTAGGTGGTCAAAATCACTAATCATCAGGGAAATGCAAATCAAAATCACAATGAGATATCACCTCATAACTGTTAGGATGCCTATTATCAAAAAAAACCCAAAAGGTAAGTGTTGGTAAGGTTGTGGAGAAATTGGAACACTTTGCACACTGTTGGTGGGAATGTAAAAGACTATTTGGTAGTTGTGTGATCTTGGCAAGTTATTTAACCTCTCTGTGACTTGATTTTATCATTTGCAAACAGGGGCTAAAGTGAGTGCTTGTCTTATAAGTTTATTAAAAAGATATATGTATATATTCTATATACATACACACAATACTTCCAAAGTGATTACTAGAAACCAGACAATGATTTTTTGTATAGATAGATGGATAGGTAAATATCTAGACATGTATTTATTTATATTTATTTTAGCTGATACGTATGTCTATAAATATATATATATATATATATATATATAATCTCTCTATACATATAAAACATTTCCTGGTACATACTAGTCAATTTGGAAGTATTGTCTATAAGTATTACTGCTTAGAACATGTGCATTTTTCTATATCTTAGAACACATTGAATACCTGGAACTTAAAAAAATTTTAACATAATACATGAAAAAAATGTGATTTTTAAAAATTTTCTAATATTCTGCTCCTGATAAGGGAGTAACATTTCATCTATATTGGTCATTGTAGTTCTACTTTAATGTATTACTTGCTAATATTCTTATCCAGTTTTGAGGTTTATTTACCTATTATTGTTATGTAAGAGTTTTTCAATACATTCTCTCTTTTTGCCACTAAATCATCATTTATTTTTTTTTAAATGGTCAAATATCATGACTTTGTATAAATGTATCTAAACATACAATAGCAATTTGCTTTCCTTTTTAGGTACAGGTATACAAAAATGGTCAATGGTCAGTCTCTTTCGTCTCAACCAGGAGTTTACAGACTTTTTTTTTCTGTAAGAATGGCTTTTTAGGTAGTAAGGTTTGTACTTTTTTTTTTTAAACATCTTTATTGGAGTATAATTGCTTTACAATAGTGTGTTAGTTTCTCCTTTATAACAAAGTGAATCAGTTATACATATACATATATTGCCATATCTCTTCCCTCTTGTGACTCCCTCCCTCCCACCCTCCCTATCCCACCCCTCTAGGTGGTCACAAAGCACGGAGCTGGTCTCCGTGTGCTATGTGGCTGCTTCCCACTACCTATCTATTTTATGGTTGGTAGTGTATATGTGTCCATGCCATTCTCACTTTGTCCCAGCATATCCTTCCCCCTCCCCGTATCCTCAAGTCCATTCTCTAGTAGGTCTGAGACTTTATTCCCATCTTGCCCCTAGGTTCTTAATGACCTTTTTTTTTTTTTTTTTTTTTTAGATTCCATATATAGATTCCATGGAATCTAGATTCCACTTAGATTCTGTATGTGTTAGCATACGGTTTTTGTTTCTCTCTTTCTGACTTACTTCACTCTGTATGACAGACTCTAGGTCCATTCACCTCACTACAAATAACTCAATTTCATTTCTTTTTATGGCTGAGTAATATTCCATTGTATATATGTGCCACATCTTCTTTATCCATTCATCTGTTGATGCACACTTAGGTTGCTTCCATGTCCTGGCTACTGTAAATAGAGCTGCAATGAACATTGTGGTACATGACTCTTTTTGAATTATGGTTTTCTCAGGCTATATGCCCAGTAGTGAGATTGCTGGGTTGGATGGTAGTTCTATTTTTAGTTTTTTAAGGAACCTCCATACTGTTCTCCGTAGTGGCAGTATCAATTTACATTCCCACCAACAGTGCAACAGGGTTCACTTTTCTCCACACCCTCTCCACCATTTATTGTTTGTAGATTTTTTGATGATGGCCATTCTGACTGGTGTGAGGTGATACCTCATTGTAGTTTTCATTTGCATTTCTCTAATGATTAGTGTTGTTGAGCAACCTTTCATGTGCTTGTTGGCAATCTGTATATCTTTGGTGAAATGTCTATTTAGGTCTTCTGCCCATTTTTGGATAGGGTTTTTTGGTTTTTTTGATATTGAGCTGCATGAGCTGCTTATAAATTTTGGAGATTAATCCTTTGTCAGTTGCTACATTTGCAAATATTTTCTCCCATTCTGAGGGTTGTCTTTTCATTTGGTTTATGGGTTCCTTTGCTGTGCAAAAGCTTTGAAGTTTCATTAGGTCCCATTTGTTTATTTTTGTTTTTATTTCCATTTCTCTAGGAGGTGGGTCAAAAAGGATCTTGCTGTGATTTATGTCATAGAGTGTTCTGCCTATGTTTACCTCTAAGAATTTGATAGTGTCTGGCCTTACATTTAGGTCCTTAATCCATTTTGAGTTTATTTTTGTGTATGGTGTTAGGGAGTGTTCAAATTTCATTCTTTTACATGTAGCTGTCCACTTTTCCCAGTGCCACTTATTGAAGAGGCTGTCTTTTCTCCACTGTATATTTTTGCCTCCTTTATCAAAGATAAGGTGACCATATGTGCGTGGGTTTATCTCTGGGCTTTCTATCCTGTTCCATGGATCTATATTTCTGTTTTTGTGCCAGTACCATACAGTATTGATTATTGTAGCTTTGTAGTATAGTCTGAAGTCAGGGAGCTTGATTCCTCCAGCTCTGTTTTTCTTTCTCAAGATTGCTTTGGCTGTTCTGGGTCTTTTGTGTTTCGTACAACTTGTGAATTTTTTTGTTCTAGTTCTGTGAAAAATGCCATTGGTAGTTTGATATGGATTGCATTGAATCTGTAGATAGCTTTGGGTGGTATAGTCATTTTCACAATGTTCATTCTTCCAATCCAAGAACGTGGTATATCTCTCCATCTACTTGTATCATCTTTAATTTTTTTCATCAGTGTCTTATAATTTTCTGGCTACAGATCTTTTGTCTCCTTAGGTATGTTTAGTCCTAGATATTTTATTCTTTTTGTTGCAGTGGTAAATGGGAGTGTTTTTTCAATTTCACTTTGAGATTTTTCTATCATTAGTGTATAGGAATACCAGAGATTTCTGTGCATTAATTTTGTATCCTGCTACTTTACAAAATTCATTGATTACCTCTAGTAGTTTTCTGGTAAAATCTTTAGGATTCTCTATGTATAGCATCATGTCATCTGCAAACAGTGACAGCTTTACTTCTATTCTGATTTGGATTCCTTTTATTTTTCTTCTCTGATTGCTGTGGCTAAGACTTCCAAAACTATGTTGAATAATAGTGGTGAGAGTGGGCAGCCTTGTCTTGTTCCTGATCTTAGTGGAAATGGTTTCAGTTTTTCACAGTTGAGGATGATGTTGGCTGTGGGTTTGTCATATATAGCCTTTATTACATTGAGATAAGTTCCCTCTATGCCTACTTTCTGAAGGGTGTTTATCATAAATGGGTGTTGAATTTTGTCGAAAGCTTTCTCTGCATCTATTGAGATGATCATATGGTTTTTCTCCTTCAATTTGTTAATATGGTGTATCATGTTGATTGATTTGCATATATTGAAATCTTTGCATTCCTGGGATAAACCCCACTTGATCATGGTGTGTGATCCTTATAATGTGCTGTTGGATTCTGTTTGCTAGTATTTCGTTGAGAATTTTTGCATCTGTGTTCATCAGTGATATTGGCCTGTAGTTTTCTTTTTTGTGACATCTTTGTCTGGTTTTAGTATTAGGGTGATGGTGGCCTCATAGAATGAGTTTGGGAGTGTTCCTCCTTCTGCTATATTTTGGAAGAGTTTGAGAAGGATAGGTGTTATCTCTTCTCTAAATGTTTGACAGAATTCGCCTGTGAAGCCATCTGGTCCTGGGTTTTTGTTTGTTGGATGATTTTAAATCACAGTTTCAATTTCAGTGCTTGTGATTGGTCTCTTCATATTTTCTATTTCTTCCTGGTTCGGTCTCAGAAGATTGTGCATTTCTAAGAATTTGTCCATTTCTTCCAGGTTGTCCATTTTATTGGCATATAGTTGCTTGTAGTAATCTCTCATGATCCTTTGTATTTCTGCAGTGTCAGTTGTTACTTCCCCTTTTTCATTTCTAATTCTAATGACTTGAGTCTTCTCCCTTTTTTTCTTGATGAGTCTGGCTAATGGTTTAGCAATTTTGTTTATCTTCTCAAAGACCCAGCTTTTAGTTTTATTGATCTTTGCTATCGTTTCCTTCATTTCTTTTTCATTTATTTCTGATCGGATCCTTATGATTTCTTTCCTTCTGCTAACTTCAGGGTTTTTTGGTTCTTCTTTCTCTGATTGCTTTAGGTGTAAGGTTAGGTTGTTTATTTGAGATGTTTCTTGTTTCTTAAGGTAGGATTGTGTTGCTATAAACTTCCCTCTTAGAACTGCTTTTGCTGCTTCCCATAGGTTTTGGGTCATTGTGTTTTCATTGTCATTTGTTTCTAGGTTTTTTTTGATTTCCTCTTTGATTTCTTCAGTGACCTCTTGCTTATTATGTAGTGTATTGTTTAGCCTCCATGTGTTTGTATTTTTTACAGATTTTTTCCTGTAATTGATACCTAGTCTCATAGTGTTGTGGTCGGAAAAGATACTTGATATGATTTCAATTTTCGTAAATTTACCAAGGCTTGATTTTTGACCCAAGATAACATCTATCCTGGAGAATGTTCCATGAGCACTTGAGAAGAATGTGTATTCTGGTGTGTTGGGATGGAATGTCCTATATATCATGTAAGTCCATTTTGTTTAATGTATCATTTAAAGCTTGTGTTTCCTCATATTTTTTCGTTCTGGATGGTCGGTCCATTGGTGAAAGTGGGGTGTTAAAGTCCCCTACTATGGGGCTTCCCTGGTGGCGCAGTGGTTGAGAGTCCGCCTGCTGATGCAGGGGACACAGGTTCGTGCCCCAGTCCGGGAGGATCCCACATGCCACGGAGCGGCTGGGCCCATGAGCCATGGCTGCTGAGCCTGTGCATCTGGAGCTTGTGCTCCGCAACGGGAGAGGCCACAACAGTGAGAGGCCGGCGTACCGCAAAAAAAAAAAAAAAAGTCCCCTACTATGATTATGTTACTGTTGATTTCCCCTTTTATGGCTGTTAGCATTTGCCTTATGTATTGAGGTGCTCCTTTGTTGGGTGCGTAAATATTTACAATTGTCATACTTCTTCTTGGATTGATCCTTTGATCATTATGTAGTGTCCTTCTTGGTCTCTTGTAGTAGTCTTTGTTTTAAAGTCCATTTTGCCTGATATGAGAATTGCCACTCCAGCTTTGTTTTGATTTCCATTTGCATGGAATTATTTTTTCCATCCCCTCACTTTCAGTCTGTATGTGTCCCTAGGTCTGAAGTGGGTCTCTTGTAGACAGCATATATACAGGTCTTGTTTTTGTATCCATTCAGCCAGTCTGTGTCTTTTGATGGGAGCATTTAATCCATTTACATTTAAGGTAGTTATCAATATGTATGTTCCTATTACCATTTTCTTAATTGTTTTGGGTTTGCTATTGTAAGTCTTTTCCTTCTCTTTTGTTTCCTGCCTAGAGAAGTTCCTTTAGCATTTGTTGTCAAGCTGGTTTGGTGGTGCTGAATTCTCTTAGCTTTTGCTTGTCTGTAAAGGTTTTAATTTCTCCATTGGATCTGAATGAGATCCTTGCTAGGTCGAGTAATCTTGGCTGTAGGTTTTTCCCTTTCATCACTTTAAATATGTCCTGCCACTCCCTTCTGGCTTGCAGAGTTTCTGCTGAAAGATCAGCTGTTACCCTTATGGGCATTCCCTTGAATGTTATTTGTTGTTTTTCCCTTGCTGCTTTCAATATTTTTTCTTTGTATTTAATTTTTGATATTTTGATTAATATGTTCTTGGTGCGTTTCTCCTTGGATTTATCCTGTATGGGACTCTCTGTGTTTCCTGGACTTAACTATTGCCTTTCCCATATTAGGGAAGTTTTCAACTATAATCTCTTCAAATATTTTCTCAGTCCCTTTCTTTTTCTCTTCTTCTTCTGGGACCCCTATAATTTGAATGTTGGTGTGTTTAATGTTGTCCCAGAGGTCTCTGAGACTGTCCTCAATTCTTTTCATTCTTTTTTCTTTATTCTGCTCTGCAGTAGTTATTTCCACTATTTTGTCTTCCAGGTCACTTATCCGTTCTTCTGCCTCAGTTATTCTGCTATTGATCCCTTCTAGAGAATTTTTAATTTCATTTATTCTGTTGTTCATCACTGTTTGCCCTTTAGTTCTTCTAGGTCCTTGTTAAACGTTTCTTGTATTTTCTCCATTCTGTTTCCAATATTTTGGATCATCTTTACTATCGTTATTCTGAATTCTTTTTCAGGTAGACTGCCTATTTCCTCTTCATTTGTTAGGTCTGGTGGGTTTTTGCCTTGCTCCTTCATCTGCTGTGGCTTCTCATTTTGCTTAACTTACTGTATTTGGTGTCTCCTTTTCGTAGGCTGCAGTTTCATAGTTCCCATTGTTTTTGGTGTCTGTCCCCAGTGGCTCAGGTTGGTTCAGTGGGTTGTGTATGCTTCCTGGTGGAGGGCACTAGTGCCTATGTTCTGGTGGATGAGGCTGCATCTTGTCTTTCTGGTGGGTAGGTCCACGTTTGGTGGTGTGTTTTGGGGTGTTTTTTTTAGTAGTATGTTGTTATGTCTCCATGTGTTTGTGCTTTTCCCATTTTTGTTTCTGTAATTGATTTCTAATTTTATACCATTGTGGTCAGAAAGAATGCTTGATAAAATTTCTGTCCTTCTCAATGTGTTGAGACTTGTTTTTTGGCCAAGTATATGATCTATCCTGGAGAATATTCCATGTGCACTTGAAATAATGTGCAATCTCCTCTTTTGGAATGGGACGTCCTGTAGGTGTCTGTTAAGTCCAACTGTTTTTTTGTGTCATTTAAGTTCACCAGTGCTGTATTGATGTTCTGTCTGGGTGATCTGTCCACTGATATAAGTTGGGTATTAACATCCCCTATTATTATTGTATTGTTGCAAATTGTCTGCTATATATATTTAGGTGTGCCTGTTTTGGATGCATACAAGTTAATGAGTGTAATATCCTCTTCTTGTTTTGGTTCCTTTTTCATTATACGATGCCTTCCTTTGTTGTTTTTTTTTTAATAGCCTTCATTTTAAAGTTTATTTTGTCTGATATGAATATTGATAACCCCCCCCCACTTTCTTATCATTTCCATTTGCATGAAATACCTTTTTCCATCCTCACCCTTTCAGTCTGTGTGTGTCTTTAGTTCTTAAGAGAGTCTCTTGTAATCAGCATATGATGGGTCTTGTTTTATTATCCAGTCAGCCACCCTTTGTCTTTTGATTGGAGCTTTTAATCTATTGACATTCAAAGTAATTATTGATTGTTATGTTTCTTCCCTTGTGATTTGATGATTTTCTTTAGTGGTATGCTTGTGTTCTTTCTTGTTGTTGTGTATCTATTATAGGTTTTTGATTTGTGGTTAACATTTTGTTCATATATGTTGACCTATAACTATATCTGTTTGTTTTGTACAGATATTCTATCAGATTCAAACACATTCTAAACGATCTACATTTTTTTTACTCCCTTCACCCACACTTTGTGTTTTTGATGTCATATTTTATATCTTCATGTTTTTCTCTTTATTGATTATTGTAGTTTTACTTGATTTTACAATTTTTTGTCTCTTAATGTTTGTAGTAGCCCATTTGAGTGGTTGATCCTCAGCCTTTACTATATATTTGCCTTTACTAGTATGATTTTTCCTTTCCTGTAGATACTTACTTGTTGTTAGTCTTTTCTTTTCCACTTAAAGAAGACCCTTTAACATTTATTTTAGGGTTGGTTTAGTATCGATAATCTCTTTTAGTTCTTGCTTGTCTGAGAAATTCTTTCTCTCTCCTCTACTTCTAAATGATGATTTTGCTGGGTGGTGTATCCTACAGAGCAGGTTTTTTGTTTTTGTTTTGTTTTTGTGTTTGTGTGCAGCACTTTAAATATATCATGCCTCTCCCATCTGGCCTGTAAAGTTTCTGCAGAAAAATCAGCTGGTAGCATTATAGGGATTCCCTTGAATATAATCGTTTGTTTTTCTCATGCTGCTATTGGAATTTTTCTTTAACTTTTGCCATTTTAATTTCGATATGTATTGGTGTGTGTCTATTTGGATTCATCTTGTTTGGGACCCTCTGTGGTTATTGTTCCTGGATATCTGTTTCCTTCTTGAGGATTGTGAACTTTTAATTTCATTCCATAAGTTTTTAACCCCCTTCTCTCTTTCTTCTACTTCTGTAACATATAATGCGAATGTTGCTAAGCTTGATGCTAGCCCAAAGTCCCTTAAACTGTTCTTGTTTTAAAATTTGTTTTTCTTTTTGCTGTTCTGATTGGGTGATTTACATTATTTCACCTTCTAGATCACTTATGTGTTCTGTATCACCTAGTCTGCTGTTCATTCCTTCTAGTGTGTTTTCCGTTTTAGTCATTGTATTTTTCAGTTCTGACTTATACTTTTTTATATTTTCTAGTTCCCTGTTAAAATCCTCACTGTGTTCATCTATTCTTTTACCTAATTTCAGTTAGCATTCTTATTATCAATTATTTGAATTCTTTTTCTGGTAAGTTGTTTATTTCTGTTTTGTTTTATTTTATTTTATTTTATTTTATGGCTTTTCCCTTGTGTCTTTGAGTCAGATTTCTCTTCTTATTTTGTTTAGCTTTCTGTCTGTATGGAATTAGGCTAACCCAATTAGGTTACCTATTGCAGTCTTGAATGGGTGTCCTCATATGGGAGCATCCCTGTACAGTCTGTATGCTCCCAGTGGCTTTGGTGGGGGAGCTAAACTTGACATGAACGCAAGGCACATCTTTATTCAGGATGTTCTGGCAGCTATCAACTTGGTAGAAGGAGGGGCTAGAAATGGAGGGGCTAGGACCAGAGCTGGGCCTTCCCCTCTCCTCCGTGACCATCACTGCCCTATCAGGGGTGGGGTTAGATCTCAAGGTGCTGGAGGAGAAGCCCTGAGAGTTGGGTCTTAGCAGGCTCAATTCCCTTTAAGTGTTGTTCTTCCCTCTCCCAGCACCAGCACCCTTGCCCCAGAGGAGAACAGTGCTAGAGCAAGAGGGGCTGGTGTGGGTATTTCGCAAAAGTTGGGGCATAGGCTGTGGTGGTCTGGCAGCCCTTAGAGGTCTGGACTGCCTCTGATATGCCACCTGTACAACTGCCAGTAATGGATGCCCCCTCCTTACTCAGACGCTGCTTAGGGTTTCAGCTGCCTCAGCATTTCATGACCAACATCTTTTCCCATTTGTGGCAGCACACACTGCAGTGTGAAGCAGCAGTGCAAGGCAAGCAGTGCTGGAAGATTCACTTGGCTTAGGCTGGGGCATGTGCCTGGATGGTTGTGGAAAGCCAGTCAGCCACCCACGTAGTTTAAGTCCACCCTCTCCACCCTGCTTTAGGAGCCAGTAAGCATTTGTGTGCTATTAACGAGTGGAGTCCAGGCTTCCCACAGTCCTCCTGTTAGTCCCACTGGCCCTCCAACCAGCCAAGGGGGCTCATCTTCCCTTTGTCAGAACCCAGAGCTGGGGCACCCAATATGTGTCTCGCATTGCTCACTCCTCAGGGAGGGTCTCCACCCATGTAATGTCCCTTTTCCTCTGAGTCCCATCCCAGGGGCACAGATTAAAACCTGATTGCGTCCCCTCCCTTCCTACCCAATTCTGCATGGATCTTTCTTACAACCTTGGTTGTACAGGTGTTTTTCTGCTAGTCTTCAGTTAGTTTTCAGTGAGAATTGTTTCACCTGAAGATGTAGTTTTGATGTCTTCATGGGCGGAGGTGAGTTCCATGTCCTTTTACTCCACCGTCTTAATTTGAGTCCCATCTTTTTCAGTATATTCTTTACCTTAAACCTTTGTGTGTCATACATATTCTGACAAATTTCTTCTGTTATATAACTTATCCTTTAATTTTACTTGGAATTTTTGTAGTTGTATACAAGTCTTCAGTTTTTATTCAAACAGATACGTCATCTTTTTATTTTATTGCTCTGGAGGGTTTTACTTGCTTTGGAAAGTCCTCCACATACTCATATAAAGTACATTGTATTTTATTCTAATGCTTTTTGTTACTTTTATTATTAAAATAATAACTCTTTAATCCATATGGAATTCAGTTTTATGTATGTAATGAGTCTGGGATATAACTTTATTTTTTCTCCAAGTGGTTAGTCAATTATCAACAGTCCCTTTATTGTATGCCCAATTTTACATATTGATCTGAACACACACACACACACACACACACACACACACACACACTTGAGGCCTGCTTCTCTTCCATTAAACCACTTGTCTATTCTTATTGCAATACTAACCATTTTAATTTCAGTGACTTTTCTTATGTTTTTATAGAGAAAGCCTACCATTCAATTCTTCTTTTGATATTTGACATTTTGACATTGGAACCAGGCTAATTTCCTAACTTCAAACCCAAGGACCTTGGTAACAAACCACCTGGACTCCAGTTTGATAGACTTATGAGGTTGTTATTGTTATTATTGAGGATTGCAGAAGGATAGGAGCCAGTATGGAAACATTCATCTTTACTTCTAGATGGAGACTTTGAAACAACTAGTCAGTTCTTACTTCCTTAGTACCACTGGAGACAGCCCAGAAAGTGAAGTTTAATTAACGAGCAGGTCTTATGAAACAATTAAGCATATTTACTGAACACATTACTAACCAGGCACTCCAAATATGTTGTTTCATTTAATCCTCCTGACAGTGCTATGAAATGAACATTTTCATTCCTGTTTTCTGAAAAAGAAAATGGATTCTTAGAATGTGACTTTCCCCAGATCTCACTGCTCACAAATCCTAGAGCCCAGGATTCATACTCATAACTGTATGAATCCAGAATTTTTAATACGATTATTGTATGTTTTAAATTATTTTTTCCATTCATATCTGGCCCCAACACCCCACTGATATTTTTTAAGGACACATAAGTTTTATAATATAAACCAAGCTGAAACTGATGATGCTGTGAAGATTTATAGTTGGAAGATCATGGCTATTCTTTTCATTTCACAGTAAACCTATAGGGCAGGAGTTGGCCTTATAAAGGACGAAATAGTAAGTATTTTCTCATACAGGACCAGAGGGTAAAGGACCAGAAGTAAATATTGTAGACTGGGCCACAGGGTAGTGTGAAAGTAGGCGTAGTTCATACATACATGTGCATGACTGTATTCCAATAAAACTTTATTTACAAAAAGAAGTGGTAGGCATGATTTGGCCCATGCTCTCTAATTTGTGGAGCACTCATATAAAGGACTAACAGCGCCTTTCAGGGGTGACCTACCTTCTTTTCCTTCTGTGCTTTCTGATTCTGTTCAATAAGCAATTCAGTCCAGTCAACATATATTGAACATCTACTATATGCTTTGCTGAACTTAGAATAGATATTATGAAGAAAATGCATTCCCTGCTCTCAAAGAGCTCAAATTCATTTTCTTTTCCTGTTCTTTCCACCTTAAACTTGTTGCTTACATTCTTTTCATTTGTAATTTATATACAAGACTTTTGGTTTTTGATGAATAGTCATGTCTGTTAAGTAATAGTAACAGCTTTTTTTGCATACAGCACCTGCTATACAACCTTTTAAAATATTGCATTATCATGAGACATAAATGTGTATTAAATGAAGAAAATAACATTTTAGTGAAGACGAAGTAATTAATTGCTAAGATTACTTACCTTTGCTCTAGTTTTAATCTTGCCTGTGAGTGATGATAAAAAAAAGATTGAATTCTTCTCATGAATTCATCTACAATTCAACCTGGTGGTTTGCTATTATCAAAGTCTTTTTTAAAGTCTTTTTAAATTCTTGGTTAATACATATGTATGATTTCTCCAAGGACAATTTTATTTGATTCATCCTGCAACCAGCTCCTGTTGCATATGTAACTTCAGTAAGCTTCAGAGGATAATGAGGTGGTGTGGTCCACTGTATAGAGCAATTACTGGGCTTCAAGAGTTTCCTAATCCTTTCTGAGTTTCCTAACCTCTTCCTGGGTCTTTGGGCATGGGTGACAGTGTGTGCCATCCTCAGAGTAATCAGTGATTGTAATTCCGTGGTGATTTTTCTACCATGTAGCAAGGGTTTGGCTCAAAGCCTTTATGGAATTCCTCAGGCGGTCTACCCACAAAGCCTTTTATAGATCTTTGCATTTAATGTGTCCCTCAAACTACTTCCAAGAGCAAAAACAAATAAAAAGGCATCATTTCCATTTAGTCTTTCAGCTCCTTTGCTTTCTTGTAAGTCTTTTGATTAAAGTAAATAAATCAAAAAGTACAATTTTTTTCTTTTTCCTGACAGTTTACCTCTTACAGGATTCACAGCAAAACATACCATCCCAATTCCCTTTAGCCATACAACCTAAATGGTAGGGCTTCAGCCAGACAAGGAGTTTGCCCCTCTGGCCAATGTCGGGTTGACTAATCTGTTATAACTTTTGTTCATCCACATAAAAGAGGCTTTTTTGGTGGGAAGTGATAGAATTGCTTTGAGCTTGATTATTCAAATATGGAATCTTTGGACTGCCTGAGAGAAGGGAGTTAACAAAAGTGGTGAAGAAGAGACACAACTGAATGGGAGCCAGTATTTATTGGATACAATGTAGGCATTGTAAAAACTTGGATTTTGTGCACAGATAGACCTGAGTTCGAATCTTGGCTTCGCCACTAACTCGCATGTATCTTATGTAATGTCTTTACTTCTCTGTGCCTCAGCGCTATATCATCCATAAAATGGGGATGACAGTGATGCTAACTACCTGATGGAAAGGATGCATGGGATGTCTTTAAAACATACCTGGTTCAGAGTAATTGTTAATTTAATATAATCTTATCATTAGCTATTGATTTTCAGTTATATTCATCATTAATAAAAGTCATCACCAACATATTTATTTTTACTCAACAGATGTTAATAAATTGTTGCTATTTGCTAAAATCTGTGCTGTAGTTATTTTGCTACAATAGTCATATAACTATAATTCCTGCCCTGTAGAATTTTAAAGTCTAATGAGAGATATAGGCATACAAACACAATAAGGCAAACCTGCAAAAATGTTAATTATATGAGTTTGCACAGGGATTTAAAGATAGTACACAGGAAAGATGTTTAATTTAAAGATGGATAGGGGTTAGGAGAGGCTTACAGGAAGTGGTGACACATAAATTGAAAACAGGAATATGGATAGGAAGTATGTATGTGATGGATTAAGGAAAGAAATATATTTTAGGCAAAAGGAACTGTATATGCTGAGAGAACTTTGCTTATTTTGGAAAAGCAAATATTTTAGCTTGACCAGATGAAGAATGGGAGTATTGGGCTGACACTAGATGCATACAGAGAGGAAGGCAGAGAGAAAACCATCAAGGTTCTTGATTCAGGGCTAAGGAGTTTGATGCTTACCTTGAGAGAAGTGGAAGTTTCAACCAAGGGAGCCATCACCTGTAAGGCAGGTATTATACCCATTTTACAAGTGGCAAAATTGAGGTTCAGAGATGATACGTAATATTACAAAATTACAGAAGGTTCCAATCTCCCACTTACATCATGGAAGGAGATAAATGAGTGCCAACAGTGTTTCTGGGTCTGTACTAGGTGTTTTATGTTAAATTATCTAATTTAAACCTACCATTCCCTTTGAGAAGTTTTTACCAAAAAGTAAATAAGCACATTGTTGTAGGAGTACCTCCTGATGTGCCTTAGTGTTGGGGGAGGAATGGTGTCTCAGTCTTCTGATGGAGAAATAGAGAAATCAAAAATGACAGAAATTTACTGGTATGCGGATAACTACCCATGAGGAAGAGTGTAGCTGTCCTTCAAACTTACATCATAGCGTTTAGATGGCTCCAAATGATCTGGCTTCACTGGCACCTACATCAAGGACAGTTCAAGAGAGAGTGGCTCTGTGATTCATAGGCAGGCACCTAGGCATGAGTTTTCATCTGTAAACAGGGCGTATTATCACTTTACCATATGGAAGATCAAACGAAGAGTGTTAGGACATGGGACCCTCAGGTACATATTCATGAGGGTCCCAAGGGAGTATATAAAGCAGAAAAATTTGATCTGTGGTAACTTGAGGAGTTTTGTTATTCCTGTATCAAGAGACTTCTGGGAGGAAAACAACTGATTTTTCTCAAGCTCACCTCAGAAAAGCATACTTTGATCTACATTTATATAGATTACAGAAACCCCTTTTTTGTGTGTGTTGAGGTATCATTTTCCAAGTAGTCTTCTCTTTCTGATGACTTTTTGAATCTCTTTGTTTTTGATGATCTGCGGTTTTAATCTGATATGTCCACATGTATTTGCTCCATTGGAATTTGCTGTGCTAGCTGAGCCTGGAGATTCATATGTTTCATCAGTTATGGAAAGTTATCAGCCCGTATCTTTTCTCTCCCTATGCTTTCCATTCTTCTTTAACTCAGATATATCTGCTTTCATGTGTCTTTCATATTTTACATCTTTTTGTCCCTCTGAGATAGTTTGTGAATTTCTTCTATCTATATTACAATTCAGTATTATCTCTTTAATTCTATCTAATATGTGCATTCTATTTTAATTGACTTTTTAATATTTGTATTCCTAGAACATCTGGTTAATTTTTCTCATGTGACCCTGGTTGTCATTTTTAACATTTTATACCTCTTGCAAGTTTTGAGAACTTACACTTACCCAAACATTTTAAAATATATATAGTTTTTATGCTTTCTCTGGTGATTTTTTTTTTTTTTTTTTTTTTGCTGTACACGGGCTTCTCACCGTTGTGGCCTCTCCCGTTTCAGAGCGCAAGCTCCGGACGCGCAGGCCCAGCGGCCATGGCTCACGGGCCCAGCCGCTCCGCGGCACGTGGGATCCTCCCGGACCGGGGCACAAACCCGCGTCCCCTGCATCGGCAGGCGGACTCTCAACCACTGCGCCACCAGGGAAGCCCTCTGGTGATTATTTTATATGAACCTCTGTGAGATCTAATCGTGCTCTTTATTTTTCTGCTGATCCTACTTGGGGTGGCTTCTTTCCTCTTGTGTGTTGGTTTGTGATACCGTGAGTTCACATATGCTGCAGATTTAATGGGAAGCCCCGCAAGGCCTGAAATGGGGATGGGCGTTCCAGAAATAATTTTGTTTGTTTCTGCCAGTTGCCCCCAAGAAACTCCCAACCAAAAGCTAACCTGTGTTACTTTTTAATGTTGGGTTTTCCAGAAATAAAACCAAATCTGCATGAAAGAAGTTCTGGAATACCGAATTCTTGGGGTAGACTTTAACTTTTCCCAGCAGATTGGAGGCTAAGATAGACAAGTTTTCTTGTCAACCATTCCCTTTCTCATGGGTGTTTTCTAGTCTGCCTTTGAATGAGGGCATAGTGCCACTAGGTTCCTGCCCTTTTGATGTAAGCTCTGTTCTCGCACATCACCTTGCCTGGGCTCAAGGTCATTTCTACTATTCTGGGCACAGCCATTAAAACCTAAACTTCTTGGTTACTGAGATTGACAAGCTCCCCTAGGGCATCCGTGGCGTTAGCCTCAGCCTGCCATTCTGATTCCTATCTCTCTTTTGAATTCTGGCCTCTGGAGACTGTCCTTACTTTCTAGTTAGTTCAGTTATGCATTTGGAAGGATATTTGTTATATTTTATCTAACATTTCTAGGTGTTTTGCATTGGGAAGTTTTTGAGAGTTTAGTTCGTAAACATTGCCAGAAACAAACTTGGAAAGTAGGAATTAGAAGTTTTTGATGATCTTCTGTTTTGGAGTCTTTGTGGCATCCGTAATAAACACTACTTCTAGATATTTTCCAGCCAGTTCAGACTGTGGCAGCTAGAACTAGCAATTCTCTTTTTAATGTCTCAGTTTTTATGAATTTCACAGATCAGAGGGGCCATAGCAAGAATATTGCGCACTAGCAAGTTTTGTTGTTTTTTTTTTTTCCCACAATTACCTAGCTCACCAAAGGTAGTGAAGTCAAGTCTAGAGGCAGAAGGCTGAGCATTTAACTTTTTTAGCTTTAAGGTAATTATTTCCTTAGAATGGGGAAGAATGTTAACGTCTCTTTGCTTGTCTGCATATCTTATATTGTTTTAATATTAATTTGTATAGATTAATATTTCTTAACAGTAGGAATATTGATGAGGGAGTTTTGCATATCTAGAGAGAAGGGGAAGAGGAAGATGTGAAAAAGTAGCATGAGATTCATGCAGCCAAAAGTGCTCCCTCATCCTCTCCCCTTCCAATCAGCAATCACAAGCTGGAGTTAGAAGTGTTGAGAATATAGCAGAATCAGGATGCTTTCCCCTTCATCAATCAATATAGTCAATATTGTATTAATAATACAGTAAATATAATATAAAAATAAAATATTTTAAAATGCATATGGAAAGATTGATAGCACTGTGAATATGGATATAAATGTGGCTTCTTTCGTAAAATTAAAGTATATCCAGACTGACAAGCACCAAGTGCAATGCAAGTACAAGAAAATCTGAGGAGACCAAATAGTTCTTTGGAACTTTCTTTTAATGAGAGCTGAACAAGTACAGTTATGGAATACGATTCACTGAATATCTCCTCTATTTCAATATGATAAGTTATCTGGCTGGAAGTCAGGACTCCCTCTTTTCTTAGTTAACTTATGCTAAGGCAGAGGTTCACATAGGCAAATAGTAAATTTTGGCTGAATCAAAGTATGTGAATCTCTATTTATGTAATTAATGAATACGCAATGCTTTCTCTTTCTGCAACTAGATTATATTATATGCTTAGCTTCACCAGTCTGGAATTAGTTTGAAACATTGCACAATCGAGGGGCACCATTCACATTTGCAAAACCTGTACAAGAGTATGTGATGGATCCTGTCTAGATAAGAAGATAAAATTACGTTTCTTATTTGCATTTTTGCCAGTATAGGGAAGTCTTTTTTTCTGTTCCGGAATTCCTCCTCCCATCATTATTCCAAAGTGACTGCCTCATTTTATCTTTCTGTCTCTCTTTCTTCCTTCTTTTCTTTTCTTTTTCTTTTTTGTTTTTTTTTTTTGGGTTTTGTTTGCCAGAATCAACCTGGACTTAATGCTTGTCCAACTGTTGTCAGACTCAAGCCTGTACACTGAAGATTCAACCACCACCATCTGATAGCCGATTACAGGACACCAAATGAGGCTATGCTGCTGAAGCTTAGGGCAGCCACAGGCCTGGACGATCAGCAGGCATGTCTGACCCACTGATGGTGTTGCAGCTACTGCCCTGTCAGCCATGACTTCTGGTTTTCCACAGCCTGGTCATGCTCAAAGGCAAATCTTTGTTGCTTCATTTGGCTTGTTCTGGGACTCAGGTGCATCTTCTGAATGCAGGGATCCTCCTATCACTCTGATTAGGAGCTCTTCATAGCCTAACATGTGCAAAGGACGATCCTTTGCTAATAGCTCAAAGAGAGAAACTCTGCAGCTGCTGCCACTGCTGCTCATTTAGTATTTGCACAGTCTGATCCTGTTGCCTTTTTCCTGCAGACAGTATAAGGGTACAATAGCCTTGCAGTATTTAGAGGAGCAGCAAGAGGAGACCTCTCTTAGCGTTAGTATAGCTACTGTTGTCTCTTACATCTATTAGCGTGGGATCCTGTAAATGTGTATTTTCTTTTGCTTTCATGGGCACAGTCATTATTCCCAGAGCACTCCTGTGGTGCTAATGTACTCCAGTCAGAATAAAAGTCTCATTTTTGCTACATATTGAAATAAAAATGTATGTCCTTACTGTTCTCATGATAAGTAGCTTCTTGAAGATAATCACCTTTCATTAGACATTATCTCATTTCACCAGAGGTATTCTTTCTGTGAGACAACAGATGGACATTTTTCCCTTTTTCTTCAAGATAATTAGTGCACCTTGACTAACTTATCCCAATGCCCTTAAAAGAGGAGTAAAAAAAAACAACCGAAAAAGTTTTCTTATATCTTTTACTCAGAACATTGTTATCTACTTGCATTTTAGTTTCATAATTAGAATAAAACAAAGGAAATCAGGAAATTGGCTCCAGAGTGACTTGTAAATAGAATTGCTTGGCATAAATATGGCTGGCAACTTTTGAATAGCATTTCTCTGGAAAAGAGAGAAAGATAGCAAAAACAGAAAAAAAAAAAAAAAAGGACTTGTACCTTACTAAATACCCTGTGGGAAAAAGGTATTATAGTAGGTACCCTGATATCAATTCATTCTCTTTACCAGAGAGACACTGTTAGCAGAAAGAAAAGAAGGATATGAGTGGGTCTAATCTCATTGACTGGACCTCTGGGTAAATAAATGCTTTGAAGAAGGGCTCTTATCTGCAGAATGCCCTTAGCAGGATGTTCATGATTAAAGAATTACTTACAGTAAAAAAAAAAAAACCCATAATCTATGAGACATGGCTCCCTTGAGAATGTCACTTAAGCTATATAACTCTATGGGTATGAGATGGAGTGTTTTTTCATATTTTAAATGCTCCCTATTGTAGGCGAAATCTCACAAAACCTCACTAGGAGAGCTCAGCTATTATTCTGTACCAGAGAGTGTGTCTCCAATGTAAAAAGGAAGGGCCTGGGGAACTACCCTTGATGTCCTCACATGTTGAAAATGTTTAAAAGAAAACTTATCAGGATTCCAAAGTCTCTGAAGACAAAGTTGGTTGGAATAAATATACTTGGACTCCCCTCTTCCACATCAATTCTTCTAATAGCTTGTGAGTTATAAGTGTAATGGGATAAGAATTTTTTTCTGATGCAATAAATTAATTATAAAAGTATATGATTGATATGAACGGAAATCATGCTAATGAGATGATGATGAGAATTGCATGAAGGATAAAGCATGACAAGTGTACCATTATAAGGTTGTATTTATGTTGAGGGATTTAAGTATTTCATACTTGTTATTTATAAGATATTAAAAAGCCCCAAGGTAAAAATACAGCTGTAAATTCATGCATTTCCCTTGAATTATCTTTGTAGAGTGTATTGTGTGGAATTTTAAAGCTGGTTAATATGTATTATGTTGAAGTTAATAGTGATTTCAACACTACTTGATGAATTTCTCCAGATGCTTTGACATATTCAACAGGGGTAACTCTTTCATGTCATATTTAAAGGCTAAAATGCAAAGATAACAAGGACGTTTTAGTAGAATTTCAAAGCCATTTTTACTATGCAATGTTTCCCTGAATTAGATAATTACATTAACTGTTTAGTTGTCATAAGTGCGTTTTTCAAAATGAGGTATAGATTATATAGATAGAGAGATAATAGATAAATGACCATGTGATCTATGTTCTTTGAGAACATATTGATCTCAGTCAAATCATAATGTTATAAATGGAACATTAAAGTATAGGAAAATAACATTTTGGGGATAATAATAATCTGGAGATCTAAATTTAAAACTGTGGTATGTTTTATAGGGTTTTAGCTTGCAGAGTATCTTAAAATTACTAAAATCTTTATTATAATGTTTATTGTGAAATGCCTGTGAAAGAGTAATGCTTTGTAAGTAAGATCAGATTCTTTTTTACTTCAGGAAAGAAAGCAGTTTTTCTAGTGAGGGATAGCAGCTCACACCATGGGCTCCACATACTGTTTCATTCAGCAGAGAAGTGAGTTGCAGCAAGATTTCAGGATTAGCCCAAAGATGATGTGTGAATAGTACACTGGACGAGGGATCAGAGGATCTGTACACTAAATCCTCCCTATGCTGTTGCTGAAGAAGGAGAGTTCTCTGCTGTGAAGGAGAGGATCACGGTAAAACTTAGCAGCCTGATTCACCAACCAAACACTAGATGGTCAGATGAGAGCAAACCTATGGAGGGAAAGTTCCTCAAGGGTTGACCCTGGGACTGAATAATCAGATTCTCCCACATTCTATCTTTTCATCCTTAAAGGAGCAAAGGGAGGATTTTTCTCTTTGGTGAATGAAAACCACCAAATTCACCAAATTACATTACCAGTCATTGATGAGTTAGGGCAAGTAAAAATTTTCCATGCTAAGGTCAAGGATAGACTGGGGCATTGCAGTAACAATACATGGACCAAGACAGATTGCAGGAGTGGCTACTGTAGAATGTTTCACTACCTAAAAGACTTTCTAGGATTTTGTAACCTCTCAAGGTCCTTCACAGGTCTATCATTCTAAGAATTTTTTCTTCCTTTCCATTTTAATACTGTCCTAGGTCTGCTTTTCTTTCCAGTTTATTTTCTCTTGCTTTCTTCATTTTCTTAGATGCATTTTGATCTCTGTCTCCACTTTCTTGGGGGAGATCGATAGCTTGTTAAAAAAAGATAGTGACACCTGAAAGGGCAGGGCTAATGGTCGTACTCAAGAAATAATTGTGCTAACTGGATTTATATACCATATCTAGCCTCTTCCTTTCAAAAGGGCCAAGGATCCTAATGAAAGATAGAAAGAAAAATTATTTTGGCTGGTGGGGGAGGAACAAGAGAGGAGAGGGGAAAATACAGTAGCTTAAAAAAATACTGGAAGAGACTTTTTAGGCAGTTAACAAAAACTTGTTTTTATTGTTTTTGAGATAAAGAAAACATCTTCAAATAGTGTTATTTAATAAAGGTGCATAGTCCTCTAAAATAAGGAACATTGTATGCGAAGAAGTTATTGAAAATGCCTC
The DNA here is from genome assembly GCF_003676395.1 of Aethalodelphis obliquidens. NCBI lineage: Eukaryota > Metazoa > Chordata > Mammalia > Artiodactyla > Delphinidae > Aethalodelphis > Aethalodelphis obliquidens. The sequence continues at coordinate 7,572,047 of NW_020838008.1, forward strand.
CTTTTGAACCAACTATATTTCTAAGATGTTGCTTTCAGAAATAGGGATATAAAATTAGATGATTTGAAAATAACAGTATATTTTTGCTTTATTACAAAACAGTAGAAAACTAAGGAAAATAATCAGATAATCAGAAGCATTTTTCTCCTCAGAGATGACTATTAGAATGCCATACCAGACATTTTCCAGATAGACAGATGCTTGATCAACTACTCTTACTTTATTGTACATTTTTATTTTTCACTTAATAGAGGGAGAATATTCTTCCATATCTTAAGTGTGACTCTACAAAATGTAACTAATTGCTACATAGTCTTCCCTGTGCTGCACCAACCTTTCTGTACATATTGCTTCATGACTGAAGAAGGAAGAAGACAGAGGTAGGGAGGAGTGAGGGAAGGAGGGTAGATGAAATAGAGGATGACCTGGAGATAGGGCTATAGGCCAGTAGATAGTAGAGAACAGAAGCAGAGAAAAATAACGAGGAAGCAAATCCTGTGGACTTGGGTCTCCATTTACTAGCTCTCCTGATACAAGCCTTCTATTTGTTATCTAACTTCAGAGCGTTTATTGTCTGCTTAATTGCTCAATGTGCAGATTAAGACCCTGGCAAAATTCTCCAGCTTTGGAACCAGAGAGATTGTCATTTATTAGTAATTTTCTGTCTTGGGGTGTGTCACCCAGGCACCTAGATCTCTGCTTTCCTCTCTGTAGATTGGAGATTTAGCTTGTAGGGTGCTTGCAAGCTTGAAATTAAATTAGGTAGTATCTTTATAGTCTTCAGGAGACTGATAGATCCTGGATGAGCGCTCAGCAAATATTAGACTAAACCATGTGAAATTGCCATTTTTCAGGTCAAAAGGTCAAATATCGGCAGTTTTATGTAGTTCAACTTAACATTGATTGTATCTTTTTAAGCAGCTAGGAAGGCATAGACCAACACTAAAGACATCTAACAGTACAGTCCTGTTCCATAGTCTGATCAGACCCTTCTCCTGCTCTGTTGCCCATGAGCAAGACTGGCTTTGCCCTACCTGAACATGATATGAAGTATTGCCTGCTAATCACTCTGGGGCCCCATGACTCCACCTATGTGTATTTCCTCCTGTTGCCAGATGATTGGGCCTCTCACTGAGCTCTGGGTCCAGGGCAACTTACCTTGGACCCATTGTACCACTAATGGGGCTATGGCTAGTTTTTCCCGCTCGATGGCTGTCTAGATTTCATTTCACTTGAACTCCATTTAAGCTGTCATGGCTTAGGAGCACCATGCTTTCAGGGAACCGACAGTCTACCCTCCAAGTGGTAATAATCAGAAACTGGCCATTGTTTCAATGGAGCCTGCGCTCACATGGCAGCAGACATCTTGCGGTTTCTTTAATTCAACATGCTGTTTCTGTGCTTTCGCCTTTGCCTCTCCCTCTGCTGGCAACGCTTGTTTTTCTCCCCATTGACTTATCAAACGCCTACTCCTCCTGCAAAAGACAGCTCGTAGTCCTGGGCTCCATAAAGCCTTCTCTGAATTCCACAGACCCACACACTTGCACTGCCCCCGATTTGCCACTGTACCCCCATATACAGCAATCTTGGCAATTACCACACTATATTTGGGTCTGTCTCCCCATTTAATTGTGAGCTCCTGGAGAGCAGGAACAGCATCTTTACATTCAACTATTCCCAGTGTTTGGCACTTTAAATGAAACACAGTAGACACCTGCTAAAATATTTCCTGAAAAAATTAATAAATGAACGAGCCAGCCTCTTTTCAGGGCCCAAGAAAAGATCAGTCTCTCTTTTTTTTTTGCATTAGCTATCTATTTTTTCCTCTTCCCCACCTCCCTCCCTCCTTGGCTCCTATTTTTCCTTTCTTTTCAATCCAGGGTTAAAAATTCCCAAATTACCTCCCTGTTCAGAAGCTTATGGGAATTTTGAAGGTTCTGAGTGTGTACAGATATACAGAATGAAAAAATAATCACACACAAAAATGAGGAGATTCCTTGGCATCTTTCAACTGACTGCTGTATTATCTCCTTTAATAAGACAACTTAGAGTCTGCAGATTTCCCTGATGAGAATAACTGCTATCATATTTTTTGTTTCAATCTGAACATTTTTAAGGCATTTGCTTTTAGCACTAATTAGATGTATAAGAGCCTTCCTGAGCAAAGTAGGTAGTCATAGCTAATTCATTAAAAAATAATGATAGTAGCTAAATTGCCACATAGATTTGTACTTTGAGTAGGGTTAAATTACCAAATAATGTGAATACCGTTTAAAATAAATTTAATATTTAATGCAAGTCATAGTTTTATTAAATTCATAGTAATTTTGAAACTTTCTCAATATCATTCCAAATGAGCATGTGTATAAAATCTCTTTAAAGTAAATAAGCTGCTACTATGAAAATACTAGTAATGGGGATAATAACATTAGCCATTTGTAGAATACATTGTTATTATTATTCTTACTCATAGTTTTGATTTTCTATTTGTCTAAGTGTGATGCATACAGTTCAAACCAAGTTCTTCAGTGTAGATGTTAGACATTTGAGACAATTCTTTAACTTTTTTGAGTCATTAGAATATTGATAGCTGAAGCGATCATTTGTTAAATGATTTCTTAGTGCCTGAAAGCAGTTGGTGTACGTGTATGTGTTTCTCAAAAGTTATGCATCTTGCTCCTAAAGTAGTTTATATACTGAAATAATATGTTTAATTATTTACTTATCTTTTATTGAAAATAAATCAAGTTGCAGTCCAATTTATTTAAAAGGAAGATTTGAGAGGTAAGCAGGAGTGACACCCCAAGTTAAGCTGCCCACTGAAACAGCACTCAAAGAGATAGAGTCCTTATGAACAGGATTTGAGGACTCACCTACAGTTATATTCCGCCCTGCAGATGATTTCTTGATTTAAAGAATGCAAACATTTCATAAAGAAGACCCACAGCCCATTTTTTGCATATGGACCCTACTCTTCTGCTGATATATAAAACTGGGGAACAGGGTAGAATGGAACTGAATTCGTACATTTTGTCTACCAAATTTGTAAGGGAAATTTTGTTCCAGTGCTTTATGGTGTTATTGTGCTCATCTCAAAGTTGGATGCCTACTGGGGGAAAAGAGGGATCTCTAAGGGTATTTACATGTCCATCTTTTATTCTTACAATTTTCATAATGATATCTCCAACATTCTACCAGGCTGCAATTTTTCTTAACACGTGGCTTTGGGTGCAGAGAATCCCATAGACAGAAGGAAATAGGAAAATTGCTAGAGGGCAGTCCACCTGGCCTGCGGATCAGGTTATCTCTGTATTTACTTTGCTAGGGCACTGGGCAGCACTTGGAGCACAGTAAATTATGCTTAATTTGTTTTGTTGTTTGTTGAGTGAGAGAATAAATGAATAAATCACCTTACAGAACTTTGCTTTCCATCATTGATCTCTAAAGTCTAGTTTGCTTTTTTGTTTGCTATGTTAAGTACTCGGTACCTTCCTCTCCCTCAGTACCTCTTCTCATAAATTTAGCCTTTTCCTAACAAGAAGCAACATGATTTTCTAACCTTGTTTCCTTAACATTTGGTTTTGCTTTAGAAAACTGATTCCTCAACCCATCTAGCTGCTGTCTTGGCCTCCTGACTTTTATGTCACTAGTTTCCCTCCTCTGAGATCAGAAATATTTAAATCCCAGCTGTATCAGCACAAAATATTGTCCTCTACCTATCCTCTCCCCATCTTCCAAGAGACTAACTTGAAGATGTTGCCAGTCATGACCAATAGTTTGTATTTCAGTAATTGGAGGTTTGTTTTGTTTCATTTTTCAGCATTCCCAGAGTATATTCCCTTAATTTAATGCATTTAGGCTTCTTCTTCAACTTAAGCATATGGTAGTGGTGGGAGGGAGGGAAAACGATGAGGGCAGATATTTATGTCTGTGTCGAAGAAAAAATGCCCAAGCAAAGACTCTTCTCCTTGTTGCTCATCTGCAACCTCGAGCCACACTTCCTTACATCTTGTCGCTAGCTGTACATATTGCTCTCAGCATAATACCATTCCTTCTTCTCTTCCCTTCAAAAACTCGGTAAATACTAACTCTCACTATAATTATGGGCACTCCTTTAGTAGAAAATAAGAATTTCTAAGACATGACAGTTAACAGTTGTTACTTAAAATATTAGAGCAAAATAAAATATTTCACAAACTTACGTGTCTTTCAAAAGGGAGTAAGTTGAGTTAGCTATCTATTCAGCATCCCTGGCACTACTTTCTCTGGTATCCTCTGCTTCTGTGCTACAGGCTTTGATGGTTTGTAGTGACTTCTATGATGTTGCTCCTCTCAAACGCCCAACAGTTGTGTGAAACTTTAATTCTCTATATTTAAAAAAATGGCCATGATAATAGGATCCATACAATATTGTCTAACTATTCTAATGTATATTTATACTTGGAGGGGTTCCAGGGAACTAGAACATCACATATAAGAATTTGGGATTGGTTTGGTGGTTTGAAGGTAGGAATTGACATCATTGCTTTGCTGTTAGAAAAAATAAACTCTGTAGTCAAAGGCATGCAGTAACAAAACCAATTACTTATCATCTGTAGCTGCTGGAATGAAGTGCTTATGAAAGGAAAGACTGTGGAAGACCAATTTTTTTTTTTTTTTGCAATAGAATATTAGGGTGGAATTATGAAGCGGAATACCTTCTTCTGACAGTACTGTAAAGCTTATATACAGCCCTCAGATAATGATACAGTCAGAGAATTAGAACTAATTTGACTGTCCTAAAAACACCTTTTATTTTATCTAACTAGGAGGGTTGAGGATTTTGAAAATTAAATCCTAATTTTGATCACGTAAGTAACTGAGTTACAATGTAAATTGGATTCAAAGCCTTATCTGGTCTCTTATTTAAAAAATCAGGGCATTTATCAGAATAGAGTAGAATTCTGAGAATTAAATAATATGTTCAGTAAGTTTACATGAATATATAACATTTTTGCCCCAACAAGCTTATATGAATATTTGTTGTGCTTGGTTTACTGGGTTGGTGTGATGCATTATATTTAAGTTCTTTGAACACTGTGGATCCCCCAAAGTGTCTGAATGACTGAGGCTTTGTAAATTAAGGGACACTTGTGTGAATAAAGTGATTTGATGGTTTTAACAAGGCCAGATTTAAGTAGAACCAAGAACAAGACTCAGAACAGAACAAGACTTTGCAACCAGTCCAGGTTGCTGTTAAACTCTCCCATTTGGGCAGTATCACATAATAGATCCGATAGCGTCTGAACTCGTTTATGGATATGGAGCATTTGATAAGTGTTAGTAAAATTACAGCTCAAGGCCGCACCCTAGAGTTATGGAGCAAAGTCGTGCTTTCTTATACAGAAAAATATTCTCCTTTTGAGAATCAGTTCCTGAGCCGCTACCAAACCCTTGCATGGACTGTACTCCTGACCATAGGATACATGCAACCCGAGCTGCTCATAATGTGGTGGATGGACCTAAGTCATAAAATTGGGCATGCAAGGCAGCTTTCAGTCACCAAGTGGAAGTGACATACATGAGATTTGACTCAAGTCAGACATGAAGCCATAAGTAAGCATCATGTACATGTGGCTCAGGTTTCTATGAAATATATTCCTGCTCCATTAACATCTATCTCTCCTTCAACTCATGTTTTATGGCCTCATGAGTAATTCCCTATCACTATCTGAATGTGAAAGGGAAAAAAAAATGGCCTGGTTTATACATGTTTGTGCTTGATATGCTGATGTAACCCTAAAGTGGACAATTGCACTATTAAAGCTTCGCTTAGGGGTGGCATTGAAGAGCAGAGGGGGAGGGAATTCCATCCAATGGGCAGAGTCTTGTGCTATGCATCTGTTGTTCACTTTACATGAAAGAAGATATGGCTAGAGATATGGATCTAAGTCAATTTGTGGGTAGCGATAAACATTTGGAAGAAACACTATTGGAAAATTGGTGAAGATTTATGTCAGTGGACCTCTCAAAATGGCAATGCATGGAGATATCTGTATCCTTTAAGAATATTCACCAAAAGGCATCCTGTCCCAATGTGATTTTCAATAGATGAGAAAAATGACAAGCTCTATATACTTTCAGTGGATTTATGAACAATGTGATCAACCGTAGTGATAGGGATGGAGGTTCAGTCACAGGATCAACAGATATAGGTTACCCCTAGATAGGGTTTTCTAGCTACCACCACAGTTGCATTCCCAATCTCAGAAACCAGGGCTGGACCCCTGATACAGCATTATTCCCCGGGGCAGGATAGAACCAGCCACTTGAGGACCAGATAATTAATTGGATCTCTGCAATCATAGAGACGACAGCAATTTGTCCTCACTGGAACAGATTCTTTTTCTGGGTATTCTTATTCTGGCTTCCTCTGTTCCAATCACTTCTGTTTGCACTTACTTGAATTGTTTACAATCAAAGTGTCCAAACAACACAGCTTTTGACCAGTGGACTCATTTAACAGCAAAATAAGGGAGGCAGGGTGCTTACATCCCTAGAATTCACTCACTGACTTTATCTGACCTTAACCAGTAGCCCAGTGGAAACAGTGAAATGGTGTCATGAAGGCTCATTTGTGGTAATGTGTGAGTAACCTGAAGAGCTGACGTATTGTGCTACAAGTGAGGTGTGTTCTCTGATTTTCTAATATGTGATACCAAAAGCTCGGCCTCTGTGCACTGTTGCCGAATCAAATCTCAGAGACGGAGTTTTGGGTGAAGGAGAAAAAAATAGCTTTATTGCTTTGCCAGGCAAAGAGGGACACAGTGGACTCATGCTCTCAAAACCTGTGTCCCAACCCGGGAGGATTTGGTGAGTTTTATAGCAATGGTTCAAGGACTGGGTTGCTGATAAGATTAGGGTGTGTGCAGGGCCTGCACTCCTTTAATCTGGTCTCAGGTAATCTCTTGATGAGTTGGTCTGGTTCCTTTAATCCGGCCTCAGATGGTCTTCTCTGGAATGAAGATTGCTAACATCTTCCATTCGTTGGGGGTTTTAGTTCTGTAAAGAGCTCAAAGATACAGTTCTGTGCATCCCTTGAGGTGGAACCAGGACCCTGCCCTAAGGCTGAACTATTGTTTCATGGCTGCTCCTCCCTTGTCTCTGCATCCCCTCCCTTCCTTAATTAGCAACTGTTTGAATCTGCCCTTTAGAACTCAGGGAAACTCACGGAGTCTGGAGTCTGTTCCCTACAAACAAGGAATGGGGGACACAGGAAGGCTTCTGTGCCCAGGAGTCCCACAGGGTCCTGCTCAGTTGCATATGTGGTTCCATTTCTCCCGTAGTAAAAAACAAACAAAACAAAAAATAACAAAACAAACAACCAACCAAAAAAACATGATCTGGGAACAAAGGATGAAAGTGAAGGTAGCTTCTCTCTTTATTGCCCCTAAAAACTCAGACAAAATTTTTGCTTTCTGTCCCCACAATTTTGAGTTTGCTTGTTTAGAGGATCTAGTAACAATGCTGTTTCCATCAGGATACAGAACAACTGTTCCACTGAATTGGAGCCTGAGATTTGCCAGCTGGTCACTGAGTTCTTTCTGACACTGAATGCACAAGCAAAGTAGTGGATTACCCTACTGAGTTAAATGATTGACCCAACAGGGCATGGAGGGAATGGTCTGGAACTCAGGAGGTTGCTTAGAACACTTTATAGTACTTTGTGTCCAATAGCAGCATTAATGAAAGGCTACAACCAATTATAGGCAGAACCACTAATACCTCAGTTGTTTCCTGAATGACAGTTTGGGTCACCCTAAATAGTAGTCAACTGAGATGCAAGCTCAGGGCAAAGGAAACATGGAATGGGCAGAAGAGGCAGGGATTCTGGCCATATGGCTGCTTGCAGAAATGGACATGGTAGTAATTATTGATTTTCCTTGCTTGTTTCATTGTATATGCATTTTTCATATATCAACAATTTTCCCTCCCTATATTATTTATTATAAGCTGTGTTACCAATGTTAACAGCGATTAATGCTATAAATTTAATGCTAAGCTACAGAATAACAAAGGGAGATCTTGACTGTGCTAGAAAAAGAATTTTACCCAAAGATGAATACAGGAACGTAATGGAATTTACATCTTGACCTTTTGGGAAGAGGTGGGGCAGGTCATCAGTTGATCAAGGAATAGTTCCATCGTGATAGATGAAAGAAGGGTGTTCCTTTTGTTGTTATTCGAAAGTTTAATTATGTCTGAAAGGGTCAATATGGCTGTTGAGTAGGCCAAAGTGCATTGCAGAAGAGATGCTGGAAACGACACTTCCCAGAATCTGCTTCCTTATAAACTGACAGATTCTCATCTGTTAATAAGAGGCACCAGTGAGATTTAGAAGCTAGAAGAGGAAAGGCACCAGAGGGAGTAGGAGAGAGGTGACTGGGGAAGACCATATGTGTCAGGTTCAAAGCAACTGTATTATACTCAGAACATATAGAATGGCTTCTGTTTTCCTTACTGAAGCCTGATTGATTCAGTGAGAAAACAAAACAAAAAAATGCCCTCCTCTGGGTTAAGAATAAAATGATTATTCTTCATCAGCTTTCCTCCAGTCCAAACCCTGGAGGCATTTAAATTTGTGACCCTGGAATTCACAATTATTTATCATGGGTGATAAAAATGGCTTAAACTAGTTCTCTGCTCTCAAGCAGCTTTGGAAACAGAGCATATGCATTAAGAGAAAATAAAAACATTAAGTACCATGACCTAAGAATGAGATGAAGGTACAGAGGAAATCTCTCCAAAATTTCAAGGAGGTAGCCCCAACTTCTCCTTCTCACTTCAGAGCCTTTGCAGGAACTTTCTCCCTTGCCTGGGGACGGTTTCCTTCAAAGGCCAGCCCTTTTCCAGTCTTAGGATCTCAGCTTCAATGTCACTTCTTCCTAGACTGACCACCCAATCTGAATTAAGTTTTCTTATTCTTTTTTGGAGCACCCAGTTTCTTTACCTTCACTGTGTTAATTACTCTTTGAAATGATTTCTTTATCTCCATATCTATGTGCTTAGCCTGTATCTCCTCTACTAGACTGTAAACTCTGAAAGGGCTAAGGTCATCTGTGTCTTTTTGTAAACTGCTTCATATCCAGTGCCTAGAGAACAGTAGATGTTCAATAAACATTTGTTGAATGAATAAGTTTTTAGTGAAGCAGAGACAGTAAGGGATGGGTGAAAACAAAAAATCTTCTCAAAAAAGAAAGACATTGGTATTTGATTCAGTGATATCATTGAATAATGTGAAATAATGATAAGGGTTTGTTCCTTCATTCCCTGTGTTCTGAGAAAGCAGAATAGTGGCATTCCAATATTTACTAAAAGATAGACTGTCCAGGGAATAGTTCGTATAGTCTGCAATTTCTCTTATGTTGTAATTCCAACTGATTGTATTCATAAGCCTTCATTTTTACATAGTATCTATAAAATGAAAGTATTTTATATGATATTTATAAAAGAAAAGTTCTCAGGTGCAATTAAAATAAGTATATCTGATGGGGCTACACATGGAATTATTTAGCAACAATTAATGTTTTTCAGAAGGCTTTTTAAATAGAAATCTTTGCCTAATGAACAAAAAAACTAAGTAAAACAATGTTTTGATAATTTCAAGACATACTGTAAACACTGTGAAAAGACCTGCCTCCTTGTTTTTTTTGTTTGTTTTTTTTTGTTTTTTAATAAATTTATTTTTTAGTTTTGGCTGCATTGGCTCTTCGTTGCTGCTCACGCGTCTTCGTTGCGGTGCACAGGCCTCTCATTGCGGCGGCCTCCCCGTTGCGGAGCATGGGCTCTAGGTGCGCGGGCTTCAGTAGTTGTGGCACTCAGGCTCAGTAGTTGTGGCTCGCAAGCTCTAGAGCACAGGCCCAGTAGTTGTGGTGCACGGGCCCAGTTGGGATCCTCCCCGACCAGGGCTCGAACCCGTGTCCCCTGCTTTGGCAGGTGGATTCTCAACCCCTGCACCACCAGGGAAGCCCCCTGCCTCCTTGTTTGAAGCTACACTGATCAATGCATTGACCTTTGTCTGGAACTGCATTAACCTCTTTCTACAGTGGAGAAAGTTGTTGAGAGCTCTGCTATTTTTCTTATTTGGAAACTTTCACTACGATACAAAGCATTTTTTGGCAGGCTGCGTTATTTCCATTCATACTAAGAGAAGAGAGAGCCATGTCTACTTCTGCATGTAGTACATACAGCTACAGTTTGTGTAATCCAAAATATAATGTGAAAGGACTCTGGCGTATTTAGACCCAAAGCAAGTTTGCGTAGTTCTCACAAGCAGGGCTTGTGCTTACATTATGTGCATCATTACATTATTTATAATAAACTGCATGCATTTAATATTTAGAGAGAGAACCGTCTGCTTGTTCCTTACTAATGGATTCTCCCAAGAAGATGAAATTTTATTTTGATTAGATCAAACTCAAGAATATTTAAGATACAAAGTCCTCTGTATTACTGGATTCTAGTGGCCCTCTCTGTTTAAATCTGGACATTTCTTTTTAAAATAATGTGATAGGGCTTCCCTGGTGGCGCAGTGGTTGAGAGTCCATCTGCCGATGCAGGGGACACGGGTTCGTGCCCCGGTCCGGGAAGATCCCACATGCCGCGGAGCGGCTGGGCCCGTGAGCCATGGCCGCTGGGCCTGCGCGTCCGGAGCCTGTGCCCCGCAACGGGAGAGGCCACAACTGTGAGAGGCCTGCGTACCACAAAAAATAATAATAATAATAATGTGATAGTATCTCTGTTACCTTAAAAAATGATAATACAGATTAGTTAAATGAGGTATTACATATTCAGTTAACTTAAAGTCTAGATTAAAACTAATTAAAGAATTTTAAAAATGCCATTTTAATTCTTTTTTTAGTATACTGAACCACAGGTTACCTCACTGATGCTGTTCCAGCCCCTTAAGTTTTACATTTTCGTCATTTGAGCAGAGAGCAACACTGACACGATCGTATCAGGAGGAAAGCGAGGTTATTTGGAGCAGCATCACACCACTTCTAATTAACTCCCTACCTTAAGGCCACTTCCAGTGCATCAGTCAACCGCTGACAAATTTGGTCATGTAACAAACAACTGCAAACGCTTCCAAGCCATTTACCAATAAGCATTAATTTTTCTCACATCTAAGTGTGCCGGGGCAGCTCCTCCAGGCTGCATTTAGCTGCACAGCTCTGCAGGGGCTCTGCTCCTAGCCTGTTTAGTCTGGGGCCCAAGAAGAGGGAGAGCAACCATCCAGCGGAAGCTGCTTTCACAGCAATGACGGGAGACCAAGAGGCAACCTGGAAACAGACAAGGCCTCTCAATGCCTAGGTTTGGAACCAGCACGCTGTCACTTATGCCCAAGTTCCTTTGACCAAAGCAAGTCTTTGGCTGAGCTCAGAAGTCACTGAAATACAGTTTGTACTTTTGTGGGAGGAAATGCAAAGTTGCCTGGAAAAGAGGATGTGAAAAAAGCAATAATAGTTCAGTCTATCACTGCCAGCAACCACTGACCTTCAGTATCTTCAAACGCCTGTTAGGCCTTAGGTATATAGTGTCCAAGATGATTTTCTCTGTGAAAATCATGGCAACCCAAAATGCTTTGGATATGATGGCAGGAACAGCAGCAGTGACAACATAAACTTCACTCTAAGAAAAAACAAAAACAGTTCAAAGGTTAAAATTAATAATGACTTAACCTGAAATTTAAAAATTCACAAAAATTAACAAAATGCCTAACATAGAATTAACTCACATCTCAGTGGCTGTTAAATTGGAGATAGGAGAGCCCAGAAGAAATAATCCTCAATTTTATTCCCTTAGTCAGCCTGAAACATCCCTTTGCCAGCAAGGTCCTGTAAGAGAAATATTTAAAGATATTCCATAGTTAATTTTACCTGTTTTTAGTTTTATTTGTTTATAGTTTCATAGCTAAATAATGAGGTGTGTTTTTGAGGATAGTTCTAATGGCATATCCGACATAATAAAATTTTGTAGGATATTACTAATGATACAGAAATTTTAAATTGTGTTATTTAAGGAAACACGCCTACTCAGTTTCTCACATGGCTTGTGAGCGGTACTCATTTGTCTGTGAGTGTGGGTTAGCTTCAGAAACTTTGCTCCGTGCATTTCTCTGCAGTCCTCTTTTCCCTTTTCTCCTATGGTTGCCAGCTATGTAAAATGAAACATCATGCTACTCTTTGCCCATCAGAGGGTATCATGACAAAGATAACCAGACATTTGTTGAACCACTAAAGCAACCACTGAAGTACACTAACATACCCAAAGTATAAACTCATTTTAAAGACTAAATTCTGTTCACTTTCTAAATTTTCTTCTGTGAACATTTTACATGTTATCTTTCAGAATGCAGTGTAAGAAACCAACAAAGAACGTTAGCTTATTTATAAATTTCTAGTATTCAATATTCAATGCAGATTTTTTTTTAGCTCTGAGAGAACTGGGGTTATAGAGCTAAAACCACTACCCATCTTCTCAGCTACATCATATTCTTAGTACTGCTATCACTGGTCTCTGTGTGAGAGACTAAATATGTATTTTTACACAATGCATAAACTCTCCTACACTTGTTTCTTCTGGTGGAAATTCTAGAGCAAAACTGTTGTTCATAAGGTCAAAGTTTTGTCTTGTGCTATTATTAATTTATTCAGCCAGCCAATGCTGATACTCAGCTGGTCTACACCAGTACCACACCAGTATATACTACACCAGTATAACCATGCTGCCTATGAAAAATTTAAAAGATGTATGTAACAGCTGGTAAATAGGAGCTGTCATGAGCCCCCGTGAGCCCTACTTCCCTCAAGGAACCCCTCAGTTCTGAGAACATGGCAACTAAATGGCCCACCTCTGGCATTCCAGCGACCTCTGGGACCCTTTCCTGCACTAACCATATCAGGCATCTATGCTCACTGGTCAACTCCCAAGGCATACCAGTTTTTCAGTATTTTTAATATCATCGTTACAGCCATGGGGAGAAAATGTTTCATAATAAATGTGATCTTAAAAAGGAAATAGGAAAAGAGAGACTCAATTGTAGGAAGTGGTAAGGTAGTAGTGAAAAAATCACAGTGGATAGGCACACTACTGTTGAAGTCAGACAGTGTTCAGTTCCAACCCAGGTTCTGTCACGTAATAGTTGTATGTTCTTGGTAAGAATTCAACCACACACTGAGCCTCAAGTTTCTCGTCTTGAAAATGAGCATGATAAAACCATTTCGCCTGGGATAATATTTGAAACATGAGGTAATTTTTATTTATTTATTTATTTATTTATTTTTGGCTGCACTGGGTCTTCTTTGCAGTGGTTTCTCATTGCAGTGGCTTCTCTTTTTACGGATCACGGGCTCTAGGCGCGCGGGCTTCAGTAGTTGTGGCACATGGGCTCAGTAGTTGTGGCGCACGGACTTAGTTGCTCCTTGGCATGTGGGATCTTCCTGGACCAGGGTTCAAACCCGTGTCCCCTGCATTGGCAGGTGGATTCTTAACCACTGTGCCAGCAGGGAAGTCCGAAACATGAGGTAATGTTTCAAAGGGCCTGACTCCATTGTAAACAATTAAGAAATACCATCTATAATCACCACTGTGTCCAACATAAAGGAGCAAGTAGAATTTGCATCCTCATACTCCTGATGCCTCTCCTTCAGTCAGCGCCCTGACCCAGCTGCTGTAACAAGCACCGACAGCAGAGGGGGCTTCTATTCGGCTCTGTAGAACTTGGCATCTAAGGTTGATGGAAGACAAAGAAAACCCTATTTACTTCTCCTAACTTGCTACAGGGTATTGGTAGTCTGGTTGTCTGTGGGTAGACTTAGTATCTTGATTAGCTCTCCTGAGAATGCCTCTGGAAACTGTTAAGTGAAGTGGGACGTGGAAGACTGGCTAATACCTATGGTGGCTTCAAAATAGTCTGCAGAGGTCTGGTTGCTCAGAATTGTGAAATGTTTGTTACCTTGACAATCACAGGCAGTACAAGGCTGAGTTTTGAGTGACCTTAGATTCCTTTGCAATTCCTTATGGGGATGAATGATTTGTATGTCTAATCCATGAATGGCAAAGACATGTTCTTTAACAAGATTAATGAAGCTTGCCTAAAGCATTTTGTATGCTAGGCCCAATGGCATGGCTTCCTTAGAGACTTGCAGTTAACGTTTCTAGAATGCTGGCCCCAGGGAGGACTAAAACCTTCTTTAATACCAGGTGAAATTCCAGATTGGGGGCATAAGTATATCTTCAGTTCCCTCTGATATATAATCTCAGAATTTGGATTAATCCTGAACACTATGAGAAAGATTTTTTTTTCCTTTTTTTCCCTTTTTATCTTTTAATCGTTGATGATTTGGATAAGACTTGGATGACTTCTAGACCTAGTACCTCCCCTTAATAAATCAATTCTGACCCTATGCTTTTACATTAGGCTAACAAACAGTAAAGACAAGGTTTTTGATATCTTTGCTCTGAGGAAATTCTGGACTATCATCTTCCTTGCCCTGATGTTCCTGACTTTCTAATCATGGTCTGGTTTTCTCTCTCTTTCTCAGTCTCACACTTATTCTTTTCAATCTGACTGTGATAAACACAAATCTCAGTCTATAAACACAGAAATGTACTCTCCTCGTTTATCTATAATTGAAAGTATTTTCTCGGATGTTGTATTAGTTATTTATTGCTGTGCAACAAATTACCCAAAATCTTAACAGTCAACAGCTGACATCGATTATCTCACACAGTGTCTGAGGCTCAGGAACCTGGGAGTGCCTGAGCTGGGTACCTCTGCCTCAGGGTCTCCCATGAGGCTGCAGTCAAGCTGTCAGCTGGACATGCAGTCTCCAACACTTGGCCAGGACTAGAAGATCCTCTTCTATGGTCACTCATGAGGCTGTTGACAAGGGTCAGTTCGTCATCACATAGGTCTCTCCACAGGGCTGTCCTTCACCATGGCTGCTGGCTTCCCACTAGAGTGAGCAGTGAGAGAGACAGCAAGAAGATCTCTTTCATAGCTTTATCTCAGAAGTGACGTACCATCACTTATGCTGTATTCTGTCGGTCATGCAGACCAACCCTGATACAGTGTGGAGGAAGGCTACACAAATGATGGAGGTGGATCATGGGGAGGCCACAGATATTTTCCCTCCCCGTTTTGCTAGATATAGAAACTTAATTACAGTCAATGGAAGCTTTCCCCCCAAGCCCCATTCCTGGAGCTGCATGTAAGTCTTTACATAGCAACACATCTAGGGTTTTTTTGTTTGTTTGTTTTTTGAGAGGGTGGAGTTAAGGGGCCGGTATATCTGGTCTTTGGTATTATTATATATCCACCCTAAAAATTGATGACAAACTATTAAAGACATTGCTAGCACCTCTCCCACTTAACATCCAGCAGGAGTGTGATCTGTTTGTGCCCCCAAAGATTTACTCATTTCCCTTTAAATGTATTAGGACACTGCTAAGCACTCCTTATTCCAGATGGAGGGTGGAGAGGCTCTAGGCCTGCACTGTCCAATATGGTGGCTACTAGCCACGCATGACTGTTGAGTGCTGGTGTATGAAATATACATATATTTTGAAGACTTAATTGAAAAAAGTAAAATATCTCATTAATAGTTTTATGTTGATTACATGTTGAAATAATATTTTAGTTACATTAAGTAAAATAAAATATTAACATTAATTTCATGTTTTTAATTTATTGTTTTAAAATTGGCTACTGGAAAACATAAAATTACATATGTGGCTAGCATTTGTGGCTCACCTTACATTTCTAATGGACAGTGCTACTCTAGATACTTGCATGTAAGATGGCAGTATGAAGGAAATGCCTTCCTATCCAATACAAGAGCCTCAGTTGTCCCTTCAAGGCAGTGTCTGGTGAAAGAGAGTAAGAAGGATTAGATTCGAGTGAGAAAAATCAGAAGTAAACATCATAGAGCCTGAGGACAATGGTGTGGGTAGCAGATACTGTCAACACCTTGCCCATGTGCCTCAGGACTCATCATCCCGTAAACACTGACTGGTTCTTCCTGTCTAACTGGTTCTTCCACTCTAACACTGCCTGAAGAGTGTTCTCATAGCAGGGATATCCTCACCTTACAAGTATGGAGGATGGAAACGCCGTGCATTAAATGTCCTTGAGAACAGCCTTCAACCAAGATGAATGGAAATTGATGGATACATGTCCCAGTTTCTTTGCACCTCTTGTGGGATTATTCTGCGGTGGGTTCTGCATCTTCTCCCAGGGTCGTCCCAGATGTGGATTCCCAGTTGCCTGTAGCAGTAACCAGCCCACTAAATACCCTGTTAAGATTTTCTTCTCTTCCTTCTCCTCTACTGGTAATTCCTGGGGTCACTTCCCAGACAACCTGCTTCTGCTCAAACCTATTTGTAAGGGCTGCTTCTGGAGAAATCCAGCCTAAGGCAGAATGTGTATGATACGTATGTGCCTTCACGTAAGAGCATACAGGCGCAAAAACAGCCTAAGCTATTTCCGTTTGGTGCCAGTGTTCATGGATAAACTTGACAGCCCAATTCTCCATGAATGTTTTCTTAATATACTTGCTATCTTGTCCTCTGGTTCTGCATTCATGTCTCACTATTCTGTCCCTGCTAATGCCCTAGCTCCTCCCCTCAAAACCACATCCTCTGAGTGGCTCTGTTCACAAAGCCCTTAGAGTTGCCAAGTTGGGCCAGGTTCTAGAAATATAGGCCATATGTGACAGCCTAAAAGTTTTCCTTCTGACATTTGTAGGAAGGAAAATCAGCCTCCTTCCTCTGAAGGTTGCTTGAAAATGGCCCTTTACCTTCCAGCATCCCCCTATTGTGACAAGTTGCTAAGCACTCTGCTTTCACCCTCCAATTTTCTCCATCATAAATAGGTTTCCATTTGTAACCCATGTGCGCAGTTTCACCTAGAAGCGGGGAGGAAGGCACACTGCCCTATTTTAGCTCAGCAGGGCTGGAGCACTGAAGAAGATGAAAGGTCAGCGTCACCGACCGCAAGTGTGTCTGAATGATGGTGCTGACAAAATCAGAATGTGCTTTCCTGGGGAACGTGGCCCCTGCGAGATACAGGCCAGGCTATCTCAGCATCTAGGTTGCATTAAAGCAAGCACAGTAATAATAACAATAGAGAATAATAACAAGAGAGAATTTACCATTTCTGGTAGGTCTAGTGCTTTCTAGGCTATGAAGCACTTCCCCAAATACCTTCTCCTTTGACTCTTTCAACAACATTTTGAGAGAAGCAAGTGTTATCATGAATATTCTGGTGATTTCTTTGGCACTGAAATCATACCCATCCATATTCTGGTAATAGCTAATTTGTAATACCCAGCTTTATGGCTTTAAGGACACATCCAGGGCTGGTGGAGCGGGTAAAACTGTGTGCAAGTATCATATGGTATGAGAACACTCAGTATTTGCAACATTAATTGCCAACAGCGATTTGACCAATTTAACTCATTGTACCCCAATCACTAACCATTTTCTTTATCTTGCTTCTGTCCATAAACTATACAGATATGACCCACTTGCTTAATTTCTTAATCAATACACTAATCCTTGCCATTAGCATAGAACTTGATTTGGAAAGTACTCTGGGTAACAGACTCCTTGGTTTGGTCCCAAGACTGCTTCCCAAGTATTGCCAAGAGTTGACATTCTTTGCGAGTATGGCACAGATTTTCAGGGGAAGCTGAAAGCTGAGAGACAAATGTTTTGTTACCATGTTGTTGTTTCACCCGCTTCTTTGGAAACACTACAGGAAAATACAAACAGATGTGTTGGGAAAGCAGCACTGTCAGAAGGCTATATTCTATGGTGGGAAAATGCGAAATAAATGATTGAATAAATGGACAAAAGTGAAAAAGACTTTGATACGTCACATAAGGTGGGAATTAGTGTACCATAAAATGATGCTGTGTTACCAAGCGAGGTGAGTTCATGACAGTTACCAGAGAATCCAGGCGTCAGTCAGCATTCTTGATGGATGTACGTGGCTTCCATTTATACAGAGGTCATAGTGCTATACTAGAATGTAAGCTGCAGAAGGACCAGACTTTGTGTATCCTGTTTCCCACTGTATCACCAGCTCCCACACAGTGTCTGGCACATAGAGAGCACGCACACGTTTTTTAAAAAATAAATGAGTACCTAAGTGATTAAACGAACTTGGCACGTAGTCTATAGTAATTGCATTTCCATTCTGAAGCTACTGGTGTCCTGTGGTGTCCGAGAAAGAAAAATATAAGCTTGTTTTAAGGAAGAAAGTTGAACAGCCCCTTTAAATTTTCTCACACCTCCACTAATGAAGCAAAGGAAAATTCAGTTACATTTTGTATTTCCCAGTCAAGAGTGGTCTAGCCATAGGGCTGAATGATACTTTTAAAATGCCGGGGAAATAACCCACCAGTTTAATCTGTACAATGCTTAGCCCAAATATCCTCTACATTAACAATATTGTGAGAGAGTCTGGGGGTCATTAGAGGACCTGAAAACGCCCTGCAGTATGTTTGTACAAGATTAGCCCTTCGTCGAAAAGATGTATTCATTCCCGATATGGCCTGTGTCAGGGTTGCTGGCCTTAATGCATGGAACTTTTCCAGTTCATCAAGGCAAGCATGCCCAGAGCTATTTTCTAGGTTTGAAATAAAAGAGCAAGATGTGGTAAGCCTGAAACCTTTGTTACTATTTCCATTCCCCTCTTCTCTCTTTCCTGCTTGCTTTTTTACCCACCTGTTTTTCTCTCCTTGCTCAGTAAACAGAGCTGCCCATATGGCAAGCTGTGATAATCTTCCTCACCCCACTCTCCATCCGTGCATTTGGCTTTGGTTTTAATACCAGCGAGTTTCAAATATTGAAACAAAGGCAGCCATTCTTCTCCATTCACTACGGGCTCCACTCAGAGCTATTTCCTTAAAGATCTGAATGAATCCAAAATCTAGCCAGTGCTTGCCTAGTGTGGCTTGTGTATGTTCCTTCTTCTGTCCTATCTCTGGCTAGTCAACTTTATTTTCTTGTCAATGCAAATCTTTGATTCTGGTACTAAAAAAAAATCTGTGTTTTAACTGAAAATACTCACAGGTATTTTGATTTTAATTTGGTACTGTGTATTTTATAACCGTGTTCAAAGAGATGGGAAAAGAAATACATCCAAAAGCTATCCACTCAATATGGGACATCTTATGCTGCAGAGTCCAGCCACACAGAGATCTTAAAACACAGAAGTTTAGCTCATGGTACATCCCTATCCCCAACTGGCACGGAGTTCTGCCCATCAGAATCATTCAGAATTCCAGGCTGGCAAGGGGGCCACCATTTCAAATGTGGGTACTCCAGCCAGCATCTCCAATGTCCCTGGCCTCAGTCCAGGGAAAGCTTGAACTCTAGAGCAGTGCTTTTCAAACTTTGATTTGAGTGAGCTCACCTGAGGATCTTGTGAAAATGCCAGGTTTGCTTCAGTATATCTGGGCAGGGTCTGAGAATCTATCGTTCTAAGAAGAGCTCAGGTGATGCTGCTGTTGCTACCTTTTTTTCCGTAGCAGAAATCTAACCGGGCAATGAAATGTTCTGGCCCAGAGGTACAGTTTCATTAGGCACATGCATCCTCCCAGCCACAAGGGAGCTGAGAAGTACAAGCCCATCACACCCTCAAATGAGAGAACTGAGAATATTTGGTGAATATCCAGAAACATTAACATGGTTATTTATATAGCACAGAAGTAAAGTGAATACTTTTTTTTTTTTGCACACTTTGTAAGCTAAACTGGTCAGTGTGTTAAAATGTTAATAAAAAAATTGGCAGGCATTCTTAATACCAGGATGTATATCAGACTTAGTCATGGGGACTTTTTAAAAACACAAATATCTGATAATTCTAGGGTACGTATGGTTAAGGCTTGGATATTTGTAATTTTTCTTTTCATAAACTGCTTAGGTAATTCTCAAGGCAGGATTGAAAAACATTGAAACACTAAGCATTTCTCAAGGTATAAAAGCACAATTTGAAGAATGCTTTTGATCACTGATATCACACATCAATGAAGCATACCATAAAAGCTGTTGTATTTTAATTATAATAGAATGTAAATATATGCCTGCGACAACAAATGTTTCTTTAATTTTTCCCCAATTAAAACAAAAATCTCTTTTTGTTTTCTTTTTTAATTACTGTTAATACCTAAGGGAAAACTTTCCATTTAGGGAATCACCTATGGCACGTTATTCAAATTGCTCAAATATGAAAATGTGTTACCCAAAATGCTGATTTATTCAAGTTTGTGAGATAGTTGAAAGAAAGAAAGGCTGTCACGGAAGGCTGGAAAGCAGGGAAGGAAGGAAGGGGAGGAAAGAAGGAAGGGAGGCGAGGAAGGAGCTGATGTATGGCCCAGAACCACAGCAGCTGAGGGAACACATTGAGTGCTAACACTGGGATCAGCTAATAGGGAACTCAGTCTCAGATTCAAGTTTTAATGATTTATGAATATCATTAAAGTGAATCTCCTTGTGCAAGTTATTTCGCCTCTCTAAAACTCAGTTTTCTAATATTTAAAATGAAGAATATAACTACCTCACAGACTGTTGTTAATTAAGCTAAGTGAGAAAAAATGCAAATCTCTTAGCACAGAGGCTAACACATTGTTATCCATCAAAATGGGTAGTTACTGTTTTTGTTGGCGTGATAGGAAGGCTCTGGCTACAATATTGCTGTGACGGCACTGGTGATAGAAAAAATAACAATCTCTTTAATTTCCTTTGGAACTGTATAGTATATACAAAGAATTTACCATCATCCCTTGGTATCCCCGAGGGATTGGTTCCAACATCTACAGATGCTCAAGTCCCTTATATAAAATGGCGTAGTACCATGAATGCAGTCGGCATCCATAGCCACGGGTTCCCCATCCTTGCATTCAACCAGTTGCAGATTGAAATCTCACAGTTGAAAATCTGCAATCGGTTGAATCTGCACACAGGAAACAGGATACAGAGGGCCAACTGCATATTTTCTTTCAATAGTCTGGGTCATCGAACTGTGGTAATGTTTGGAGTTAAGGGTTGCTGTTAACATGTACAAAATTAATGAAATGTAGGTTAGATCTGTTGGGCTTCCCAACACGGTGATTTGGGCGAAGGCCACACAAGATAAACAAAAAGGGTGTAAAGGGGAAAATTACGTCATGATGAGATCTGTTTCATCTCTGTAACACTGTGGTTAGGAAAACAGGCTCTTAAATCTCAAAGACAGACATCTGTCACTTCCTAGTTACGTGGCCAGAGTCAAGGAACTTACCTTATCGAAGTAAGGGTTTCTTCTTCCATAAAGTGGGTGTGAAAATATGACTACTATAGAGATGTTATTATGCTGTTGTTATTTCCAGTATTGGCTGAGGAAAAAAAAAAAAAAAAGAGAGAGGCTTAAAGAGCTTCTGGGGCTTCCCTGGTGGCGCAGTGGTTGGGAGTCCACCTGCCAATGCGGGGGACGCGGGTTCGTGCCCCGGTCCCGGAGGATCCCGCATGCCGCGGGACGGCTGGGCCTGTGGGCCATGGCCGCTGAGCCTGTGCGTCCGGAGCTTGTGCTCCGCAACAGGAGAGGCCACAACAGTGAGAGGCCCGCGTACCGCAAAAAAAACAAAAACAAACAAGAGCTTCTGTATAATATCACATAGGTTTTGAGCTAGCTTGTGAGCAAGGGAGCCTTAAAGTTCTCCTCAGCTTCATTAAACTTTAGATGGGCTTCTTTTTGACTCTAGACCCCTGAGTTCCCTTTACTTAAAGCATTTATGTTAGAAAACTTCACATTGTAAATAATTTTGATGGAGCAACTCATGGAAGACCAGTTCTTCTGTCAAACCAATTAGAAAAGCTGGAAACAGTTTTAAAAAATCTGATTGGAAAGGTCAGATTGCCACTGAGGCAAATGGGAAAGAAGAGATCCTCAAAAGTGGAGAAGACACTTTCCCCTCAGGGTACCTGCCAGTTGTGGTCCTGGGATGGTGAGAGTCTGAGAAACAGGCAAAGAACCAAGGCAGATAAGCAGATGGGGTCTTGTCAATCACCTGGGGCTGGTGAATAATTTTCATGTGGGATGGCTAAATAAGGCTGGGGGATAAGGATCTCAGACAGTTCAGAGATGGGGGAAAGTGAACACGACACTGTAGACATTTTCCCTTTGAGGCACATACGGAATTCTTAAGATGGTCATGGTAAGAGGCTAAGAAGTGAAAACAAAAAGCTGCTACAAAGGAGAGTCGAGGTTTCAACATGCTCAGGTAGCTGAGGAAGCAGTCATTGGCATTCACGTTCTCCCAAGGAGGGGGCCCTAATAAACACTCCAGGCTCTCAGCTGGAACCCCTGCAGAGCTACATCCTGAGAATGGGGGAAAATTAAAGGCATCTCAGACTAACCAACACTATAAACCAACTCAGAATCAGATTGTATCTGACAGGATTGAGGTGATCTGCCTTCCACTCAAGCTGCCTCCCAGAAGACAGGTGAAGTATTTATGGAGAAAGAGAATGTGGACCAGAGATTACAATTTTTTTTTATTGGAGTACAATTGCTTTACAATGTTGTGTTAGTTTCTGCTGTACAGTGAAGTTAATCAGCTATGTGTATAAGTATATAAGGATCTCCTTCTAGGATTCTTTCTTGGATCTCCCTCCCCACCCCATCCCACCCAGGTAGGTCATCACAGAGTACCAAGCTGAGCTCCCTGTGCTCTACAGCAGGTTCCCACTAGCCATCTATTTTACACATGGTAATGTATTTATGTCAAACCTAATCTCCCAATTCATCCCACCCTCCCCTTCCCTGCCGTGTCCACCTGTCCATTCTCTACGTCTGCATCTCTATTCCTGCCCAGCAAATAGGTTCATCTGTACCATTTTTCTAGATTTCACATATATGCGTTAATATACAATATTTGTTTTTGTCTTTCTGACTTATTCTGTATGACAGACTCTGGGTACATCCACATCTCTACAAATGACCCAATTTCATTTCTTTTTATGGCTGAGCAATATTCTGTTATATATATATATGTACCACATCTTCTTTATCCATTCATCTTTCAATGGACATTTAGGTTGCTTCCGTATCCTGGCTATTGTACATAGTGCTGCAGTGAACACTGGGGTACATGTGTCTTTTTGAATTATGGTTTTCTCCAGGTATATGCCCAGTAGTGGGATTGCTGGGTCATATAGTAGTTCTATTTTTAGTTTTTTAAGGAACCTCCATACTATTCTCCATAGTGGCTGTATCAATTTACATTGACACCAACAGTAAAGAGGGTTCCCTTTTCTCCGCACCCTCTCCAGCATTTATTGTTTGTAGATTTTTTGATGATGGCCATTCTGACTGGTGTGAGGTGATACCTCATTGTAGTTTTCATTTGCATTTCTCTAATGATTAGTGTTGTTGAGCAACCTTTCATGTGCTTGTTGGCAATCTGTATATCTTCTTTGGAGAAATGTCTATTTAGGTCTTCTGCCCATTTTTGGATTGGGTTTTTTGTTTTTTTGATATTGAGCTGCTTGTAAATTTTGGAGATTAATCCTTTGTCAGTTGCTTCATCTGCAAATATTTTCTCCCATTCTGAGGGTTGTCTTTTGGTCTTGTTTATGGTTTCCTTTGCTGTGCAAAAGCTTTGAAGTTTCATTAGGTCCCATTTGTTTATTTTTATTTCCATATCTCTAGGAGGTGGGTCAAAAAGGATCTTTCTGTGATTTATGTCATAGAGTGTTCTGCCTATGTTTTCCTCTAAGAATTTGATAGTGTCTGGCCTTACATTTAGGTCTTTAATCCATTAGGAGTTTATTTTTGTGTATGGTGTTAGGGAGTGTTCTAATTTCATTCTTTCACATGTAGCTGTCCAGTTTTCCCAGTGCCACTTACTGAACAGACTGTCTTTTCTCCACTGTATATTTTTGCCTCCTTTATCAAAGATAAGGTAAACCATAGGTGCGTGGGGTTATCTCTGGGCTTTCTATCCTGTTCCATTGATCTATATTTCTGTTTTTGTGCCAGTACCATACTGTCTTGATTACTGTAGCTTTGTAGCATAGCCTGAAGTCCAGGAGCTTGATTCCTCCAGCTCTGTTTTTCTTTCCCAAATATTGCTTTGGCTATTCAGGGTCTTTTGTGTTTCCATACAAATTGTAAAATTTTTTGTTCTAATTCTGTGAAAAATACAATTGCTAATCTGATAGGGATTGCATTGAACCTGTAGATTGCTTTGGTTAAGTACAGTCATTTTCACAATTGATTCTTCAAATCCAGGAGCATGGTATATCTCTCCATCTGTTTGTGTCATCTTTGACTTCTTTCATCAGTGTTTTATAGTTTTCTGAGTACAGGTCTTTTGACTCCTTAGGTAGGTTTATTCCTAGGTATTTTATTCTTTTTGTTGCAATGGTAGCTGGGATTGTTTCCTTAATTTCTCTTTCTGATTTTTCATCGTTAGTGTTGAGGAATGCAAGAGATTTTTGTGCATTAATTTTGTATCCTGCAGACTTCCCTTGTGGTGCAGTGGTTAAGAATCAGCCTGCCAATGCAGGGGACATGGGTTCAATCCCTGGTCGGGGAAGATCCCACATGCCGCGGAGCAACTAAGCCCGTGTGCCACAACTACTGAGCCTGTGTACCACAACTACTGAAGCCTGCATGCCTAGAGCGTGTGCTCCACAACAAGAGAGCCACTGCAATGAGAAGCATGCATGCTGCAATGAAGAGTAGCCCCCGCTCTCCACAACTAGAGACAGCCCACGCACAGCAACAAAGACCCAATGCAGCCAAAAATAAATAAATAAAATAAATAAATTTATAAAAAAAAATTTGTATCCTGCAACCTTACCAAATTAATTGATTAGTTCTAGTAGTTTTCTGGCGGCATCTTTAGGGTTTTCTATGTATAGTATCATGTCATCTGCAACCAGTGACAGTTTTACTTCTTCTTTTCCAAATTGTATTCCTTTTATTTTTTCTCCTCTGATTGCTGTAGCTAGGACTTCCAATACTATGTTGAATAATAGTGGCGAGAGTGGACATCCTTGTCTTGTTACTGATCTTACAGGAAATGCTTTCAGTTTTTCACCATTGAGAATAATGTTGGCTGTGGATTTGTCTATATGGCCTTTATTATGTTGAGATAGGTTCTCTCTGTGCACACTCTGTGGAGAGTTTTTATCATAAATGGGTGTTGAATTTTGTCACAAGCTTTTTCTGCATCTTTTGAGATGATCATATGGTTTTTATTCTTTAAGTTGTTAATATGGTGTATCACATTGATTGATTTGTGTATATTGAAGAATCCTTGCATCCCTGGGATAAATCCCACTTGATTATGGTGTACGATTTTTTAATGTGTTGTTGGGTTCTGTTTGCTAGTATTTTGTTCAGGATTTTTGTGTCTATGTTCATCAGTGATATTAGCCTGTGATTTTCTTTTTTTTGTGATATCTTTGTCTGGTTTTGGTATCAGGGTGATGGTGGCCTTGTAGAACGAGTTTGGGAGTTTTCCTCCCTCTGCAATTTTTTGGAAGAGTTTCAGAAGGATTGGTGTTAACTCTTCTCTAAACGTTTGATAGAATTCGTCTGTGAAGCCATCTGGTCCTGGACTTTTGTTTGTTGGAAGATTTTTTATTACGGGTTCAATTTCATTACTTGTGATATGTCTGTTTATATTTTCTAATTCTTCCTGGTTTAGTCTTGGAAACTTGTACCTTTCCAAGAATTTGTCCATTTCTTCCAGGTTGTCCATTTTATTGGCATAGCATTGCTTGTAGTAGTCTCTTATGATCCTTTGTATTTCTGTGCTGTCAGTTGTAATTTCTCCTTTTTCATTTCTAATTTTATTGATTTGAGTCCTCTCCCTTTTTTCTTGATGCGTCTGGCTAAAGGTTTATCAATTTTGTTTATCTTCTCAAAGAATCAAGTTTTAGTTTTATTGATCTTCGCAATTGTTTTCTTAGTTTCTATTTCATTTATTTCTGCTCTGATCTTTATGATTTCTTTCCTTCTACTAACTGTGTTCTTTGTTTTCTAGTTGCTTTAGGTGTAAGGTTAGATGGTTTGTGAGTTTTCTTGTTTCTTGAGGTGAGCTTGAATTGCTATAAACATCCCTCTTTAGAATTGCTTTTGCTGTGACCCATAGGTTTTGGATGGTCATGTTTTCATTGTCATTTGTTTTTAGGTATTTTTTAAATCTCTTCTTTGATTTCTTCACAGACACATCACATGAAAGAGGAGCAAAACAGACAATAGAAACTGTTAAGGACTGAACTGTGTTCCCCCAAATTCATATGTTGAAGCCCTGACCCCCACACTGTGACTGTATTTGGAGATTGGGCCAAGGGAGCTAGTTAAGGTTAATTGATGTCATGAGGGTAGAACCCTGATCCCATAGGGTTGGTGTTCTTATAGAAAGAGGTACTCTTATAAGAGAGGCTCACTCTCTCTTAGCCATGTGCGGACACTGAGAGAAGGAGCCATCTATAAGCTGGGAAAAGAAGTCTCACCAGGAATCCAATCAGTGGACACCTTGATCTTAGACTGCCTACCCTCCATAACCATGAGAAATACATTTTTGTTGTTTAAACTACCCAGTCTGGTATTTTGTTATAGCACCGTGAGCAGGCTAATACAGAAGAATACCCACAAATAAGCCTGTTATACTTTTGATTTACAGTTTAGTATCAGTGACAGACTATAGGGTACCTCTGTTCAGATTCCCAGAGCTCTTTGTATGGCATCCTTCTCTCTGGTGTTATATCTCACAAATTCCAGCTGCATCAGCCTAGCCAAACTCTGATATCAGGCTCTTCAGTGAGACAGTGGTGTTCTCCTTGAGTTTCCCCTTTCTGCACTGCAGTCTGGAAATGCCTTCAAGAAGAAAGCTGGAAACTCATAGGGACAACTTAATTTGTTTCCCTTTTCTCAGTAATTGCAGCACTAGACTACTTATCTCAATGTCTAAAAACAGTCGTTTCATTTATTCGACCAGTTTTTAAGTTGTTTACTATGGGAATGCAACTTCTCTACTCCTTCATGGTCAGAAGATGAATTCTCCCTATTCATGTTAAAGACTTTTATCAAACCAGAAATAGTAATTAAAAAAAAATATGATAAAACACATCTACAGCATGCCTCCAGCAAAAATCATTAGACTTACTATGGTTATCATTTCACAGTATATTCAAATATGAATCATTATGTTGTATATTGAAATCAATATAATATGTCAATTGCATGTTAATTTTAAAAAATTACCTTGATGGTAAAATATTGCATGACACAGATTAAGAGAGAAGGACAAATATTCCTTCTATAATTGCTTTAAATCAGTATCATTCGGAGGTTCTTGCTGGTCCAATAAGGCAAGAAAAATAAGTAAATTCAAACACCTAGGAATAATACTAAGGAAAGAGATGCAAGACCTCCACATAGAAAAATGACAAAACAATTCTGACAAAGAAAAAATTTAAGACCTTCGTAAATGGGTGGGATATACTATATTCATAGATTAGAAAATTCAGAATTTTAAAAATACCAATTTTCCTAAATTAACATGTAATATGTTCAATGTATTTCTAATTATAACATTGTCAATTAGTTGACAAGATGGCAGAGAAAATCTAGATGAAGGAAAAATTTGGAAGATTTACCTCATCAGACATTCAGATTTATTATAAAGCTGTAGTTAGTGTGACAGTGTGGTATTTGGCAAAGAAGCCACATAACAGAATGGAAAGTTCAGAAACAGACCCACATATATACAGTCTCCTCCAATGTAGGTGGAGAAAAAGTGGTTGTTTCCCATTCATAAGTCTGAGTGTCTGGACATAACATATATATTATTACTCAGAAATTCCCCAGTTAGGTATATACTTGACAACAGTGTATCCAAAGTGCCCCCAAACACATGTACAAGAATGTTTATTCTAGTGTTATTCATAGGAGCAAAAAACTGGAAGCAGACCGAATGGTTATCGATAGTAGAATGTATAAAAATTGCAGCATATTCACACAAAAGAAATACTAAATTCATGAAGGGGAATAAACTGTTGATATATTAACAATATGAATATAGCTCATAGGTATATGCTAAGCAAAAGAAGCCAGTCAGAAAATAATACATAATGAATGATATCATTTATATGTAGTTCAGAAACAGGCGAAACTAATATATGGTGATGGAATCCAAGGAAGTTTTGGCATGGGGTGGCCAGTGAGGAGAGGTATGAGAAAGGATGCTGGATGCTGGTTATGTTTTATACCTTCATTTAAGTGGCAATCATATAAAAGTATTCATGGTCCTAAAAATTCATCAACATCTATACTTATAATTCTCATACTTTTCTGTTTGTATATTATTTCTGTTTGTATATTAGACTTCAGTAAAGTTTATACAAGCACAAATATTACTCCAAAGATATTATGGTAGAGTAAATAAGACCTATACATAGAACCCTATACTATTCAGCAGCATATGTAAGCTATTCGAAAATTACAACTACATCACTGCGTTATAGTTGAGAATAGAAGAAGATTGGTTCTACCTTGGTGGAGGTGGATGGAATTGGGGATTGAATAAAGACTTTCGAGAGGAGATGAAACGTGAGATGAAACTGAAAAGAAAAGCAGGTGATTGACAGTCAGAAATGAGGAGCAGTAGGTCATTTTAGCAGGATAAATAACATCTCCTCCTCAAAATTGGTTAGATATGTAAGAAAAATTGACAGCAGTTTTATTTATTTGGATTATAATCAATAATGTGAAATTAGGTTGGAAAGGAATATTAGGGCTAGATTTTTGAATGACTTCAAATAACAGAATAAGGAATTTGGATTTCTGTAGACCCTGGGGAGTCATTTAGCATTTATGAGCAGAAGAAAGTCATGATCAAAATTATGCTCCAGAAAAATAAATCCATTGACCTCAAGATTATTAGAAGGAGAAGAGAATTGATGTAGCAAGAAAACATAAATGGATATTACAAAAATCTAATTCATTTTCATTTAGCAAACAGTTATTAAAGGTCTACTGACTGACTCAGGCAAAAATTAGTGAACACCTAAATTAGATCACTCAAGTGGGAGGGTGATAAGTGTCATACATAACATCTTTATTGAAGAACAATTTGAAAAATTGTTGAGTACGACTAATAAAAACTTATGGCAGTATGTGAATTAAGAATATGTTCAGCTGCCGTAAATTGAGATCCCAGTTAATAGCAACCTAAACATATAGGAGTTTTCCTCACGTAATAAGATTGTAGGTAGATATTGCTAGTGTTGTTTCAGCTTCTGAGCAATACCATCACACCCAGGATTGTTACATTTCCTCCAACATTCTGAGGTTGTTGGGTTCCATCCTTTGGTGCAATACCTTTTGTATGGTCACAAATATCTGTCCTGTCTTCAACCCAGCTCCTTGATCAAGGAAGGTAAGAGGGAGGGAATTCTGTGAGATTTTTATAAGAAAGAAAAGGCTTTCTCAGAAACACTTATTGGATTTCCTCTAAGTTTTTGTTGCTGTGACTGATCACATGTCTAACCCCAGTTAAAATGGAGAGTATGAAAGTAGAGAATGAAAACAGGATCACATGATACACTGCCCCTCACAGAATGATGATCCTCTTATGCAAAAAAAGCAAAAATTAATAAATGGGACTATACAAAGCTAATGAACTCCTGCAAAGAAACAACAAGATGAAACCACAGAAGAAAAATCAACAAAATGAAAAGGAAACCTATAGAATGGGAGAAACTATTCGCAAACCATATACCCTATGAGAGGTTAATATCTAAAATATGTAAATAATTCATACAACTCGAAGCAAAAAATTGAACTTAAAAGTGGGCAGAGGATCTGAAAAGACACTTTTCCAAAGAAGACACACAAGTGGCCAACAGATACGTGAAAAGGTGCTCTCCATCACTAATCATTAGGGAAATACAGATCAAAACCACAGTGAGGTATCACCTCACACCTGTTAGAATGGCTGTCATCAAAAAGACAAGAGATAACAAATGCTGGCAGGCAAGGATGTGGAGAAAAGGGAGTCCTTGTATACTGTTGGTGGGAATATAACCTGGTACAGCTACTATGGAAAACAGTATGGGGGTTCCTCAAAAAATTAAAAATAGAACAACTATATGACCCAGCAATCCCACTTCTGGGTCTATATCCAAAGGAAATGATAAAAGAATCTCCAGGAGATATCTACACTCTGATGTTCACTGTAGTATTATTCACAGTAGCCAAGGTATGGAAACAACCTAAGTGTCTGTCAACAGATGAAAAGGTGAAGAAAATGTGGTATATAAACAAAATGGGATATTATTCAGCCATGAGAAAGAAGGAAATCCTGCCATTTGCTACCACATGGATGAATCTGGAGAGCGTTACGCTAAGTGAAGTACGTCAGAGAGAGACAAATACTGTATGATGTCACTTATATGAGGAATCTAAAAAAAGCCAAACGCAGAGAAACAGAGTAAAGTGATAGTCACCAGGGGCTGGAGAATGGAGGAAATGGAGAGATGTTAGTCAAATGGTACAAACTTCCAGTTTTAAGATGAAAACGTTCTGAGGGTTGAGTGTATAGCATCATGATTATAGTTAATAATACTGTTTTATATACTTCAAAGTTGCTAAGAGAGTAGATCATCAGTGTTCTTATCACAAAACAGAAATGGTAATTATGTGATGTGACAGAGGTGTTAGCTGACTCTACAGTGGTAATCATTTTGAAGTATATGTGTATCAAATCAACATGTACACCTTAAACTTACAGAATGTTTTATGTCAATTATATATCCATAAAGCTAGAAAACAATTATGATCCTGTTATCAAAGAAAAAGTGGAAAACTGATAATGGTGCTAACAATTTTTCACAGTTGCAACACAACAAAGTACATATAAGAGATGGTACTTGCTCTAAAAGAGTTTATATGATAGCTTTGGGAACTTTGTATGCGTCCATAAGAAATAACTACATTTAATATGAAATTGAGGATTTCCACCTAATGTGTGGGATATATTTTCCATTTGTTTGCTTAATTTTAATTAAGTTGGTCCTTCCTTGCTTGTTCCAAAAAATTTCTTTGATCACATACAACGCAAAATTCAATATAAAATTGGACAATAAAATCATTACAAAAAAATAGAAAAGAAGAGAAATAGGTGTGACCTGATGAGATCATTCTGTGGCATGTGTTCTGCATTTTATGACAATTTAGCCAAAAATAGGGTTAGTAAAAAATTTTAGTTTTTTTTTTTTTTTTTTTTTTTTTTTAGGAATAAACTTCCCATCACTGAAAACATGAAGGACTGACATGAACTTTTTGGGTTTTTATGAGAAATATTAGTAGCAAGAAGCTGAGAAAGTTATGACCTAAATAAGAGTAGCTTCCTATAGACTAAGGCAACGTTTCAGACTAAGTTTTCAGGAGTAATTAATTTTGCGTTCTTTACCGCAGGCTTCAGTTCCTAAACCTGATCATTTTACTTTTGTTTTAATGGTCTTAAGGTTTTAAGATGGCTATGTCCTTAATTGCCATGTTTCTGAGACTTCTTAAGTGCTTTTTTCCTTAAAGTGGTAGGGAACCAAGCCCTGCCTGGTTCCCTACCATATTTCTGTTGCACATGGAAGGCAATCAATAAATATCTATTGAACAAATAATTATGTAGGATAAAGTTAAGAATAAGGGGTAGTGTTTTTTCCCCAATAGCGTTTCTAAAGATACATTAATATTCCACTTATGGAAATTTTAAATATTAACCCTCTTTAAGAGTTTCAGGTCACATTTAATCTTAAATTGCTTGTGTCTCTTTTTCACCTAACATTCCAAATCACGCAGCACAGTATCTGCTATATCTTGGGTCATTCAGTGGATAATTGATGTTCTCATGAACAGAGGCATTTCTGAGGACAGTTAAAATATTATTACACTGGTACATTATTTCAGATTCCCTCAATGTCAGAATAGAGTTTATGGAACTAGAGAAATAAAAGATTAACATACCCGTGAGGCTACTTTTCCTAAGTATGGGATGCTCCAGGCAGCCTTTGGAAAATGCTGGGTCATAGCTAATTCATAGTTGTGTTCTGAAATTAGTACCTAATTAATGTTGCATTGTTGATTATAAAGGGATCCATGTGCTTAAAAAATTAGCTGAACAAGAAGTTGCATTCGGTATTCTGGTGCCAATATTGAGGAGGCTGACTTTCATTCTTCCCCAGACATAGTATTCACCCTTCTTCACAGAGACAGCCCACAAAGATATTTGTAATCAGGCCAAGAGTTTCTCCACAACTGAGCTTTGAATCTGCTAAAATATTTGGAAAGTAAACAAATTGAAACCCCCGATTTCTGTACAGCACTTCATGGAAAAGACCATTTGGGCATAAGTAACTTTAATGGTGGGTGGTCACCTCTCAATTACCTTGCCCATGGGAGAGCTCAACTACAGTGCCTGGATAACATAACTGTGCATGCCTAAGCTTCATACACTCTTCAGTGCCTTATATTATACACTTGAGGGTAATACATTTCACCAGTCTTCTTAATGGAGTGGGAAAGGGAGGTGTAGTTAATGGAAAGAGAATTGCTAACTATAATTGTGAACTTTTAAGCCCAGATGTAAGTAGAATAAGTATGCTTTTGACAGGCACAGGAAAGTAAGGGAAAAAAGTTTAGTCCATTTCAGGATTGCTAATCCGCAATGCAATATGGAATTCTTTTTTTTTTTAATTTTTGTATTTTATTTAATTTATTTTTGTATACAGCAGATTCTTATTAGTTATCCATTTTACACATATTAGTGTATATATGTCGAGGAATTCTTGTTCAAGAATTAAACAGAAGTATAAGAATGCATGCACCAGATCCTAAGCAAAGCATTTAGTGAAAAGCAGTCATTAAGACAGTCGTGGGAAGACAGGGTAGAGACCCAGGTCAGTTCACCTGATCCCGACTGAACCAGCTTGGTCCTGCTTTCTTCTTTATCTCCTACTCATTTCCTGTCTTCATTTGTCTTCAGATCTCTTGCTTCATATTCCATTTCCAATCCTGAACTTGTATCCCTTTACCTGAGAGCCAACTTAACATTTCTGGCCTTCCAGACCTTGTCTCAACATTATACTCTCTTTATGAGTGTCTGATCCAGACCATCTAAGGGGAACATGGACAGGTAATATCTATCTTTTGCCTTTTAGGAGGAAGAAAGTACAGTGTTTAATAATACCTTTACAGGCAGGCCATATTTACTCCAAAATAACACTTAATTGCATCTATAAACAATTCAGTTAATCATGCTCTACTTTTTATGGTATGCAAATGCACATACCTAAAAGAAGAGATTACTTAGAGCACTAGCTATGAATCACAGTGCCTCTGTAATACACTTTAGAATGTACCATGAAAGAGAGTGGGAAGTGCTTTTGAAATAATATAAGTTATATTTGCTAATACGTATTGAATACTTACTATGTATCAGGCATTGCCCTACAATCTTGTAGGAAATATTAAAACTGTAATAATATCTAGAATATTGAATTTCTGATAGGTCCCTAGTATCAAATATGGGATTAATAATGAATAACTATTACTTGAATTTACACATTTCAGCATTATAAAATATTTCTAAAATTTGGGGTTTCATAACATGGCATTTTGGCTTTTCCTATATACCTCAGATAAAATTTATAGGAGGAAAAGGATTTTCACTTGAGTTTCCTGGTTAGAAAGTGACATTCAGTAGTGCTCAGAGTGGCTCTTTCAAGTAGTGAAGATAATATAAATCTCCCAAACACATTAAATAGTAAAAAAACTCGCTTGAATGCCATTTAGATCCAATTCCTTTTCATGTTTCTCTCCTATGAAATGTCCTTTATTCTCCATCTAGAAACTTCTGTTCATTCTTTGAGACCTAGCAGCTAAGGTGACAGTAGCATAATCCTTGAAGTACTCTCCAGCACTTATAGACTAGACCACCTGTTCTTAAACTTGAACTTATCAGATTCACCTACAGGACTTGTTAAAAAAGATGGCTGGCCTCACCCCTGGAGCTGCTGATTCAGTAGGCCTGAGGTAGGGCCACAAACCTACATTGTTAACAAATTCCTAGGTCGTGTTAAGCTAATTTGGATATCACAGTTTAAGAATCCTTGAACCATGACAGCATAAAGAAAGGAAAAAGGCAAAGAATATCCTCCTTCAGTTAGGTCTATTGACTAGACTCCTTCAGTTGAATAACACACAGTTGTGTATGTGTGTTAAATTGCTTGGTTGTTGGGAATTCCCTGGTGGCACAGTGGTTAAGAATCCTCCTGCCAATGCAGGGGACATGGATTTGATCCCTGGTTCGAGAAGATCCCACATGCCGTGGAGCAACTGAGCCCGTGTGCCACAACTACTCAGCCTGTGCTCTAGAGCATGTGAGCCACAACTACTGAGCCTGCGCACCACAACTACTGAAGCCCACATGCCCTAGCGTCTGTGTGCTGCAACTACTGAGCCCACACGCCACAACTACTGAGCCCGTGCACCTAGAGCCCATGCTCTGCAACAAGAGAAGCCACCGCAATTAGAAGCCCGTGCACCACAACGAAGAGTAGCCCCTGCTTTCCCCAACTAGAGAAAGCCCGCACACACAGCAACAAAGACCCAACGCAGCGAAAAAAAAAAAAAAATTGCTTGTTGCATTATCAAGATAAATAATTTATATTTCCATCACTAATCTCTTCCCTGAACTCCAGACTTACATATTAAATGACCTATTTTATGTCTCCACTTGAATGTCTAATAAGCGCCTTAAACTTAACATATCCAAAGTTAAACTCATGCTTTCTACCCTCCCTCTGGTTCTAGACTGAGTATTGCTCTGATCTTACCTAACAGATCTCAAAAGCAAGGCCCAAAGGATCATATATTTTTAAAGTAACTTAAATGTGTCCCAGAAAAAAAGCTCAAGAATATTTATAGAGACATAAAAATATGCAGGCCTAAAGAAGAAAAATCTGTTTGGTATCCAGTTAAAAATTACCAAGCTTAGAAAGGAGCAGGAAAACACAGAATATAGTCATGAAAATAATCAGTCAAAACCAACTCTGAAGTATCACATATGTTAGAATTGGTAGACAGTGCTTTAAAATGACATTTATAATTGTATTCCATATATCAACAAAGGTAAATAGAGATATGGAAGAAATTTTAAAACTCAGTCAAACTTCTACAATTGAAACTACAGTGTGTGAGAAATACACTGGGTGGGATTAACAGAAGATTACCCATGGTAGAAGAAAAGAGTAATTAACTTGAAGACATAGCAATAAAAATAATTGAAAATGAAACACAGAAAGAAAATAGACTAAAAAAATGAGCAGAACATGAGTGAGCTATGGGACAGTTTCAGAGGCCTAATATACGTATGTATTGGGATTCTGCCAATGAATTAAAGAGAACAGAAAATACATTTGGATAATGTAGTAGAGAGAATTCTAACAAAACCTCCAAGATTCCCAAGCCCTGGTGTACTCACCCTGAAAAAGCCCCAGGGAAATGATGTGGTAGATTTTACTCTCTTGATTAGGTTGTATTATATGGCACAATTAACCTTAAAATGGTGTGATTATTCAGGTGGGTCTGACCTAATCACATGAGGACTATGAAAGAAACTTTCTCCAGCTGCAGAAGAAAAAGATTTGAACCACAAGAAAGATTCAATGACAAAAAAAATTATGTTGCTAAAAAAAGAAAGAAAGATTCAACATACCACTGCTGGCTTGACGGTAGAAGAGGCCATGTGGCATGGAATACAGGTAGCTTCTAGGAGCTGAAAGCATTCCCTGACTGACGGCCAGCAAATAAATGAGAACTCAGTCCTAAAACCACCAGGAGCTAAATTCTGCCAACAAAAGAATAATTTGGGAAGAAGACTTTGTTCCCAGAGCCTCTAGAAGAGAACTCAGGCCAATAATTAAATTTCAAGGATGTAGAGGAAATGAAACCCTTGTACAGTGCTGCTGGGAATATTAAATGATCCCAGCACTTTGAAAACACTATTTTAACCCCTTAAAAAGTTAAACATATATACCTATCATTTGATCCAGCCATCCCTTTCCTGAGTATCACCACAGATAATTGGAAGCAGATGTTATAACAAGATTTGGTACATTCTGGAAGCTTTATTTGCAATAGTCATAAGCTGTGAACAACACAAATTCCCATCAGTTTGTGAACAGATAACAAACAACAAAATCTATTATATCCATAGAACGGAACAATACTCAGAATAAGAGGTAAAGAACTATTGATATGTGATGCAGCCTGGGTCAATCTTGAAACAATTATGCTGTGTGAAAGAAGTCAGACACAAAGGAGTGCATACTGTATGATTTCATTTGAATAAAACTCAAGAAAATGCAATTCTAATCCATAATGACAGAAAACAGATCAATGGTTGCTTGGGAATGGAAGTAGAACAGGTACTAGCAGGAGGAATCAGTTACAGATGTGCATATGAAGACTTGGGAGTGATGAATTTATTGATTGTGATGATAGTTTATCAGGTGTAAACATACATTAAAGTATATCAAATTGTGCACTTTGAATATATGCAGCTCATTATCTTCAGTTATACCTTAATAAAGCTGTTTTTTTTAACTCATGTATATTTGTTAAAGTAAATGCATATATTCCATAGATGGAAAGATGATTTTGCGTGATATGGAGACAAACCCTACCTTGCAAATGTATAGCAGCAGACGTTATTCTTCAGAACCTAGACTCTTAAACTAGGGGTGTGCAAAGGTGTGCTTGGATACTTAAAATAATGGGATGAATGTGAGTTTTTCCTGGACTATAAAATTTATTCAAAATTTGAAGGAAGTTTTTATATTTATGGTAATAAACACCTATATTATCCCCATGAATTTATCAAATGGAATATGAGGTGTCAGAGATATACTAAGATTGTTTTAGTGTTTCTTCCATTCACAGAACTTCATCAGTTCTCTTGGTCTTTAGAGGACAGTTTAACAGAAGAGTTTAGTAATTCCCTCATTTGAACATCCTATAGCTGTATTGAAGGGAAGTATAAATATACTTTTGCCAAAAATGTAGGCACTAAGTTCTGTTTGAACACATCCACTCGGTTCAGCTATTTCTTTTACAATGGTACCGAAAGAGGGAATTATACAATATTACATTTAAAACAAAAAAGCACTTTCTCCTCTTCTTCCTTTTCCTCCTCCTGTCCTTCCTCCTACTTTCTTTTGTAAATGTGGAATCATGTTTCCCTCAAATTCAAAAGAGAATTTAAATTAGTTTCAATTTGTTTGGACAAATGGAGCAAGACACAAAGAAGATATAATTTTTTTAATTGAAGTATAGTTGATTTACAATATTGTGTTAGTTTCAGGTATACAGCAAAGTGATTCAATTATATAATATACATATATATATTTCAGATTATTTTCCATTATAGGTTATTATAAGATATTG
This sequence comes from Aethalodelphis obliquidens, assembly GCF_003676395.1. Lineage (NCBI taxonomy): Eukaryota > Metazoa > Chordata > Mammalia > Artiodactyla > Delphinidae > Aethalodelphis > Aethalodelphis obliquidens. Next base: position 7,609,599 of record NW_020838008.1, read on the forward strand.
AATAGAGTTCCCTGTGTTATACAGTAAATCCTCTTTCTTCACCTATTTTATGTATAGTAGTTTGTTAATCCCATACTCCTGATTTATCTCCCCCTGCCCTCCCTTTCCCCTTTGGTAACCCTAAGTTTGTTTTCTATGTCTATGTGAGTCTGTTTCTGTTTCATATTTAGATTCATTTGTATTATTTTTTAGATTCCACATATAAGTGATAGCATGTAATATTTGTTTTTGACTTACTTCACTTAGTATGATATTCTCTAGGTCCATCCATGTTGCTGCAAATGGCAATATTTCATTCTTTCTATGGCTGAGTAATATTCCATTGTGTGCGTATGTGTGTGTGTGTGTGTATATATATGTGTGTGTGTGTGTATATATGTGTGTGTGGTAGATATATATATATATATATATATACACACACACCATATCTTCTGAAACCACTCATCTGTTGATGGGCCCTTGGGTTGTTTCCATGTCTTGGTTATTGTATATAGTGCTACTATGAACATTGGGATACATGTATCTTTTTGAGGTAGGGTTTTCATCTTTTCTGCATATGTGCTCAGGAGTGGAATTGCTTGATCATAACTTTATTTTTAGTTTTTTTAGGAAACTCCATATAGTTTTCCATACTGGCTGTACCACCAACAGTGTAGATGTGTTCTCTTTTCTCCACACTGAGAGGATGTAATTTTAACGTATGTATATAAAAATTGCAAATTACCAATATACTTTAAGCAGACTTCAAACTTGCTGGGACTGAAATGGCATAGATCAGTGGGTAAAGGGAGGACACCAGGGCTGGGTGAAGCCAAGGAGAGAAGAGACTGACTACGAAGTGGAGGTTATCAGTTTCACGTATATATTAGTTGAATATATGAAAGACAATTTCCAGCCTTTTGGGGTTGGACATTGTCAAGAGTACTAGCTAATCATGTTGGAGTTGAGAACACAGCTGCAGTGGGCAGTAAAACCTGAAGCTGATGCCCAGTATGAAAGCTAAGACAACATAGGCAAATATTATGGCTCCAGCGGTCTCTGAATTCTTGTAATCTCATCCATGCATTAGGTCTGTTGCAACAAAACTGATTCCCAACTCTACTCACTTTGGGGCTGATATTTTCTGCCTTGATCTGCATTTGTTAAATAACTTAGAAAGCCTAAGTTTGGCCTCTCCATAAAGTCATCATGGCGAGAAATGTAATGACTACCATCAGTTGGCAGTTCGGAGAATAGTAATGCAGGAGAGATGGAGAGATTCTCTATTTTCCCAATCAGTTGTTCTTTAGTCTCCAAATATCCTTTTCTTGGAGGAAAGGGGGAAATTATAATAAAGGGAAACACTGAGGAAAGCAATCAAGTAAATATTTCAAGAATACACATTTGTTTCTTATTATCACAAGTCAAAAGGATGATGTACCACTTTGTCACTTTTTCTTGAGAGCGAGAGACCGTTAATAAAATTAATAAAAATGAGAGTTGACACTGAAGACTTAGCCATGAATTAGCCACTAGATAGAGACATGTTTAAATTGCAAATTACTTTTAAAGTCATTAACCACCCCAAACTTAATAAAGTGAAATCTTCACACTGTTAAAGTGAGAAACAGATGTTGTTTTTAATGTTTAATGAAAAATATTTATCTGCTGCTATAATGAAATACTGTTTCCCTGACCCTTTTTTTCCTCTAGTTAGGTTTGTTATGTCACATTAAAAAGGTCTTTTGCAAGATGATCAGTACATTGTTTTTCACAGTTACTAAGATTCAGTCTTAAATAAATGTGATTTTTCATGGATTTCTCCGTAATGCATATCTTTGAGGGTAAAATGGAGAAACGGCATTTTTTTCTTTAGCCAACATGGCAGATGAAGATCTGTAACCATAGAAAAGCATGCCTAATTAGTGCAGCTTCAAGCTATGAGAGAGACCGAGCTGGCAACTGTGCTTTCTCGAGGATGATCTTTTCTTTTTCTTGGATTATTTAAAGGAGACTAATTTCTTGACGCCCTAGGCAACAGGGTCACAAGCAGTAAGCAAAGCCTATATCAAGAGAATAATGATATTTCAGCGTCGGGGAAAAACACCCTCATAGCGAGGAAGGAAGCAATCAGAACTTAAACTGCTGCAATCTGGAAGATTCTCCTCAGGACCTGTTTATGGCTGGTTCCCTGTTCTCTCAAGCAGCGTAATGTGCCAGGCAAGTGGTGGGTGGGCAGGCTATGTAAAAAAACTGTCTGTGTGACTTAAGTGACTGCAGAGGGACAAAAGGCAAATGCAGAGAGAACGAACCCCCCTGGAATAAAAGATGAAAATGTTGATAATCCCCTCAACCAAGAGACAGAGCTGGTCTCTATCCATGTAGAGCTGAAAGGAATAGTGTATGTTACTTTGTGAGTCAGTGCAGATAGAGCTCCTTCTGACTTCAAACTGTGTTAAAAATTCCTCAGTTTTGTGTAATAACACAGAAAATATACCTTGATTTCACCTTCTAGCTCCTAATCCTTTCCAGCTCTAAGAAAGAAAAATAGCAATCGGGGGGAAAAAAAGAGAGAGAAAAGCAAAAAATGTCAGTTTAGTCTCCCTGGAACATCTGTTCCCGTAAGAAAGGAATGCTTTTTCCTTCTTTTAGATATATCCTTGCAGACTGAGGTATTAAACCATCAGAGTTTGCTCTTATCAGTTACATTGTGATGAAGTACCAAAAGTAATCTTATCCTTCACCATAGATGAAAAGATCATTGTCTTTTGAGAAACTGCAAAGATGACCTAGAAGGTGGTGTGGAATATGAAGGTATTATAGTTAAAATGGCTATGACTAACAATTTAATTCTACAGATATTTACAGAATATAGCACTTATTATAGACCAGGCACTATGCCAAGTACTTCAGGGAGGAAACATAGAGATGGCTAAAGCACAGCCTCTGACTCAAGAAAGCTTAACGTTTAAAAGGAAGGTTAGAAAGAAGCACACAAACTGTAATAGGCAGCAACATTAAAAAAAAAAAAAAAAAGTTCTTTTAGAACTGTTCAAAGTTGTTCAGATATGAAGCTCTGTGGTTTAGAAAGACCAATTGGTCACTCACAATGGGCTTTGTGGATTGAACAGGGTTTCTTCTGGGGAGAAAGAAACCCCAGGGGAGGGCGAAGTTAAGGTGACCCACACTGGGAGAGCAGATGGGCCATAGCATCAAGTATGAAGTAGGAGGATACTTAGAGATGGCAAATTGTTCGCTGAAGTGTGGAGTAAGCTGGTTCGAATGTCAAATGTGAGAGCTGTTGACAAGAAAATTACTGTCATGTATTTCTTCTACATACGACATCCATGGCTAGTATGTTCGTTTGTTTTAAACTCTTTCCAAAAAAGAGCGACATAGATAACTAAAAAAAATGAACAAGTCGTATAGCTGCGTGAAATCTCCCAGTGATTACATTCTTATAACTAGCATCTAGTTCAATAAATGACGTTACCAGCATCTAGAGGTTCGCCCATCCATAGCGTCTTTTAATCACCCACCTCCAACGATAATCGTTATCCTTATTTCTACTATTTTATCACCATAGATTAGTTTTTGTTTGTTTGTTTGTTTGTTTGTTTGTTTTTGCGGTACGCGGGCCTCTCACTGTTGTGGCCTCTCCCGTTGCGGAGCACAGGCTCCGGACGCGCAGGCTCAGCGGCCATGGCTCACGGGCCCAGCCGCTCCACGGCATGTGGGATCTTCCCGGACCGGGGCACGAACCTGTGTCCCCTGCATCGGCAGGCGGACTTTCTACCACTGCGCCACCAGGGAAGCCCACCATAGATTAGTTTTGCTTGGTGTAGTACTTAGCATAAATGAAAGTATATAGTACATACATGTGTTTGGCTTCTTTAACTCAATCTTCTTTTTGTTCAACGTAACTATAGTTTGTTCTTTTTTATTATTGAATAGTATTCAATTGCGTGGAATTATAGGGGTGTCTATTGTTGACGTACATTGAAGCATTTGAGTTTTTTGTTTGTTTTTAATCTTAACTTTCCAATCAAGTAAATGGATTGAAAACAACTCAGTGTCAAAATGGGTAAACAAATACAGTCACTGATTACCTTAAATATGTACGCAATCATCTACTTACTATATTCAAGTATGAATATCGATTAGTAATTTTCCTTATTAGAGATGAGTATCAACTCCAGTAAGAAGAGTAGGGAGTGAACTGGGCCACTTCCGTGTTCTCCTTGATTCTTTCAAGTTGGTTTCATACACCAGCCTGTGCTAAATTTCTTTTGAGTTTTGTGCTATTATCCCTGATTGCTGGGGTCCTCAGACATACCACACATGTTGTATTCTGTGGCAGAAGTTTTTTGTCCCACTGCAGACCATTGGGCATGTCTACCAATTATATTATGTTAAAAAAAGAAAAAAGAAAAAAAAAAAGAAAAAAGAAAAGAAAGAAATTCCTTGCTGCATTAGTTTTGTTTTCCAGTTCCACCGTAACTGTTGAAAACTCTCACTCTCTCTGATGAAAGGAAGTGTTATCTTCCTCCTGAGGAAGCTCTGTGTTTGAGCAGGAAAAACTAACTTTCAGGGATGCCATCTGGAAGGTTTCTCACTCAGGAAACTTATACAAATTCTCTCTCTATTGTCCTCAAAAGGATCGTCCATCCCTGGATCTGTGACTCTCACTGTGTCTTGAAAGTTTATCAAGGGGAAAATAGAATTTCTTAACATCATAGGCAGAGCTTCCCATCTCAGTTACCAATCCTGATCATTACCTCCTTCAGTCCCTGATAGGTGCTTCTATGCTTTTGAGAGGAATAAAAAGAACGGACCAAGAAAATGAGGAAGGTAGAAGGCAGTGTTTTCATAGTGCATCGTGTATACATTCAGAAATTCAGTAAGAGAGTGAGGACTGCTGGGCAAGGTACTCCAAATGCCTCTTGTATCTGTACAGTGAGATCATTTAACTTTTTTTTTTTCAGTTTTGGAAAACAAAAAAAGTAAAGGTTGGCAGAGTGAGAAACTTTCCCCTTTTAATCTTTCTTGCTATTGTAAAGCTCTGAATTTCTGGGAAGCATTAAAGTTTATTTCATACCATCCATTCAAGCTGCAGTTCCATTGTGTGTAAACACACTCAGTGGATTGTATGACTACTGTGTAAAGAGATGTATTAACCACTTGAGTGGGACTACAGGTGGTTTGTAACTGAAATAACACGAACAATATCTCCATAACACACAGATACAGGACAAATATCTTAAGGAGAAATAGTGTAATTTTCAAGACACAGCAGGATTTTTTTAATGGAATTTTATTGTAATATTCAGTTTATTAAAGAAAAACACTTTTCCTGAATAAAGTATCTCTCATTATAACCCTCAATATAATAATACCAATGTTAGAGAGGGTATATATTATTATTTCTAAAAAATAAAGTGTTGCATTTTAATATAATAAATGATATCTAGAATAGAATTTTTTATACATTTAGCATCACTTGGATGCCCATTATTGAGCTACCTAGTTTAATTCCACAAATGTTTATTGAGTGCTATCTGACAGTTGTCACACATTGAGAATATAAAGCTAATTAAATCAGAGAGAGGTACCCAAGAGGTACAGAGTAGGAAGACCCTGAACTCACCTCCTCCCACGGACACACAAAATTATAACTAGTTACAGAGCAACTGTCTGTGCAAATGACCTGAAAACTAGCAGAAAAGATTTTCCACAACTAAAGACATAAGAAAGAGCCACAATGAGATGTGCAGGAGGGGTAGAGACGAGGTATAATCAGGACCCACTCCCTTGGTCAGTTTCATGATACAGCAGTCCTGCTCCTAAGGCAAAGAAGAGATGTTTATGTTGTTGTTTGTTTGTTTTTGTCAAGCATTTATTTGTAAAACTTCTAAAAGCTTGAATTGGATGGATGTGGAAGACAGGATGAGTTTTAGGAAGTGGAGGTTGGGAGGGAGAGGCAGTCCAGAGATAAACATTATCTCATTAATTCTCACAGCATTCCTCATTGTTAGGTATTATTCACCATGTTTCACAGAAGACATATATAAATTTTGGTACTGATTTTTGGTATAGATCTGTTGTATATAAAAGCCCATTCACTCTTCCACTCTATAAAACTGAGATCTAAAATTGGTCTGGAGGCTACTTATTTTAAAACCACAATTTTTCTTATATGATACTTCACAGTTTCAAAGCAACTTCGCATTAGTTACTTTATTTTAAAGTCATAAAGCAGAGGGCAGGCATCTTTATTCTTTTTTTCATTTGAAGGAATAGAGGCTGAGAGTGATAAAGAAACTGGCCCAAGATCACTTCAGATTAATAAGAGTAAAATCTAAGTCATGCTGACTCCCTCGTTATATTATTTTTGTACTCTCTATTTCTCAGTCTCATAGTTACTGGGATAAAGTGGAGAATCACTGTGGTATGTTTATTCTTACCTGGAGTTTATGATCTCTTCTTTTAAAATAAGAGTCCAATTAATAAAATTTGAAAAACCAGAGTTTTAACTGGATCAATTCAGAGAATAGAGGACATGTTGCCACGCATACTGAAACATGTTAGAATGCGTGAAAAGATACATATGTCTTGGGGGGGATATCAAAATGATTGTCACATAAAGTTTTAGTCTTGTAAGCAGGGAAGCAACTTTTTCAAGTAGCTTTGTGAACCATCTCCTATAAAAAAACAAGCTGGACAGAATATATTCACGTGTCTCACAAATGCATGAATGCTGAAACATAATGCTGTTTGGGTCCTCTCATAGCACTGCTGTTCGTTGGTGCTTCTACCAGTTTAGGTAGGATTTGGCCAGTTAATCATTTGAAAAAAAATCAAAGAGTCCACGGGAGCTCATATTTAAAGGAGGGATGCTTTTAGAGAACATGCAGTCAACTAGCCAAATTTAATACAGAGGAGCACATTATATGCATGGGAAACAACTCCATACATTCTGCAGTCCTGTCAAATATATCTGAGGAGTTACACAGAATACTATAAAGCTGGGTCAATCACCTATGTTCTGAGACTGACAGTTATCAGGGAGGGCTAACGAGTTGACCCCAAAAACGTTTAAAAACCATAGTTAAATTAGTTTAAATGAGGTTGTAATTCTCATTTTCATCATGAATTTTATTTTCCCCTGTCAAAGGTGTAATAATACTGAATAGATTTTAAATGTTAAGGCTTCATAATAGTTTCTCTCTTCATATCTCATTAATTACTTTACATTATAGTAATGGCTAACTTGGTAATGGAAATACAAAGGTAGGCTACAATGATGGACTATAAACCTTGCTTTTTGCTGAGATAAATTTAAATAGAGCACAGTATTTAAGATGCTTCAATAATTAAGATCCAAGAAAGATAAAATTTTTCAAAAAATTAAATTCAGTACTTTTTGCCTGGATGAGGTAATGAGAAGACTTTAAAGCATCACAGAATCTTTTTCTCTCCAATCAACAGTTTTTCTGGCATTATCTTCCACTTGTGGTAAGAGGAATACAATACTTCCTATATTTTATCATGTGGGGTGTCATACTGTCTCTTTCTTAGAGACATGTACATGAATAATATATCAGAAGAAAGAAGAAGTAGAAAATGGGACATGTTTTTACCACAACGTTAATATTAAGTTTAAATATGGGAACTGCTGTAGAACTCTGATTCCTAAACCTGATTGTGTATCCAAACAGTCTTAGTAATTTTCAAAATGCAGGTTTGGGGGTCCCACCTTTTCCTACTGAATCGTCACACCAGGGTTGTGGTGCCCATGAACCTATATTTTTAATACTCTACATGGTGATACTTATGTACAGCTAGATTTGAGAATCACTGTGATAAGATATTCATATCAAATATTAAGTGTGTGTACATATTTAACCCTGAAAATATAAAGTTTGTTTTAAGTTGCAAAGTATATAAAATAATGAGTCTCGTAATAACTCTCAACCCAGAATCACCATGTTAAACGCTGCAAAGCGTTACACACCTAGCATAATGCTTCTCAATAGCAACTTGAGCTGGTTTAGTTCATGGGTGGTAGTGAGCAAGAGAGTTTCCAAACACAAACTTGAACTCTCCTACACTGCGCTGAAATGAACAACGATGACTTCTGGGGATTAAGAGCTTGTGTCATCAGCTCAGTAGTAGCCCAAGGAACTCCTTTCAGAGTTTTTCACATATCTGCATTTATAGCAATCACCATTGATTACACTCTTAAAGTTTTTCTAGGTACTCTTTTTTTTTTTTTCGGTATGCGGGCCTCTCACTGTTGCGGCCTCTCCCATTGCAGAGCACAGGCTCCGGACGCGCAGGCTCAGTGGCATGGCTCACTGGCCCAGCCGCTCCGCGACATGTGGGATCTTCCCGGACCGGGGCACGAACCCGTGTCCCCTGCATCGACAGGCGGACTCTCAACCACTGCGCCACCAGGGAAGCCCTAGGTACTCTTAAGTATTTGCATAAATTATTTAGCATAAGCCTCACAAAAGAACAATGAGGTATGTGTTATTAAAGCCACTTGACAGTCCAGGAAACTGAGGATTCCTCAGGGATATCTGAGTCTACTAACTATATTTTTAAACCAGCAAGATAAAAACAAACAAACAAAAACCATACACAAATATAGTCACTTCATAGGTAACAATGATAGCAAAATGCTGTCTTCATAAATATAGGTAGAACCAAGAGGAAAATATGGCAGACCTACCTTCGTCACTGCCAGAGCACAAGGGATCCTACCCCTACACTCCCTCCTGTGGCTGTGATGTGCTTGGTTCCATGAAGGTAGCCTGCTTAGTTTGGGACTACATCAATCAGCTACTGGAGAGCCAGTGGGCATTAAAGACCTTCTATTAAGTTTTCTTATGAGTCACTAGTGAAGCATAGTAGTTTTCTGCCTCTGGCACTCTAAAGAAAAAACAAAATAACAGAAACAAAAGAAAACAGGCAATTTGCCCCTGTCACATAGATTAATCAAGAAAGGCATAACCTTTGTATCTTTGGCTGGTCTCTGATAAGGGGAAAAGGGCATTATGATAGATACAGGCAGGAATCACTTCAATCATCTTTAACAGTCCTGGGACATAAGGCAAGGGCTTAAAGCTTTCATTTAAAACATGTATTTTTTTTTTTTCTATTGAAGTTTCTGTAATTATTACCTGTGCTCCTTCTATCATGTCCTATTGTGAACAACTTCAAAGACAAGAACCAAGTTCTTTAGATCAAAGAAAAAAAAATTGACTGGGGGAAAAATGGATTGTCCTTCTACTAAACACACACACATATTCTGTTGTTATGGCAACATAAGATCTAAGAATGACACACCAAATAATATAGTACCAAGGCACATTACTATCATCAAATGTCACAAGAAGTGTGCTTCAGCTTCTGAATATGACACACCAGGTTGTTTCCTATTCTTCTCAGTTCTTTCACTTGAGGCCAAAGCAACTTACTCTAATGGGGACCAAATACCATCCATCACCTGTCTTTAGTGGATCTTTTTTGCATGAAGAGATCCCAGTAGTTCCACTAAAGAGATATGCAGTGGGATAAAAACTGAGCTAGCGCCTAAGGAAACAGCTGCTTTGAAATTACATCATATCTACATGGCAGTATGTCCAACTGAGGGATTCATTGGCATGCACATTATTTGTGTGTGTATGTATACATAATAACTTTGAATTGGCTGAATATGTACAGACAAGCCAAATCATATTGATTGAGGTGAAACAGGAATAACATATCCTCCCACACACTTAAAATGTAAAAAAAAAAAATATATATATATATATATATATGTGTAATAAAGCAGTAGAGGAAATTTTACCATTTTTGGATGGTGCTACTTTTTATATAGTAGGTTTATTCTTTATGTTTTCTCTAATATTCTGTTATGCATATATATACATATATTAATGTTTCATTATTGGTATTGACTTGCATCCATATTGTGTGACTCTGCTAATGGAAAAAAAATGGAGAAAAAATAAAAAGAGAGGGTAGGTTATAAGTCAACAGCAATTTTCTGTGAAATAATATCAAGAGATCACAACAGTGAAAAGGTCAGACATCTAGGAAATCTTAGAGATGATAGAAAAAGAACACACATTTTAAAGAAGTGTGTGAAGTACTGAGCACTAAACTACAAGGCTGAAATTGGCTCCAGGGACCATTCTTTCATGTGGGACCAGAAGCAGACTAAAGAGGAAGGGCTATCATGAAGTGGAACCTGTCCTTGGGTATATGTCATCCTCATGCCCTACTGCCCTTCTGCCTCTGATATTTCACCTTGATTCTGTACCTGGGGATGGGGGTGCAGTGTTAGACCAAAAATTTGTCTCTAAGATGTGTTAATATAGATTTCTGAATCATGCCAGTCCATCTCCCAAGAGTTTTCTACATTTATTCTTAGGAATTCATTTAAAAAGAAAAAAAAAATCCATCAAATAGTTATTCAGTTGGTGTCAGCTAATTCCACTGCTCTGGTCCCTATTTGAAAAATGCACCATCACACAGTATATTTGTGATAGGACTGAATTAAGGGTGATGATACTGAACATACTAATTTAAAATATATGCCAGAGCTCTTAGCTTAGTCAAACACATTTAAATGTTTCTCTTCTCAATATTATTCTCACCAACTAGCCATTTTAAGAAATAATTTAACACTGAGTGGTGAGTTGTACACTGATAAAGGAGGTCTATCATCCCCAAAGCATTTACTATCTATCAATTTACTTAGACTATCTTAAAATGCCAAAGAAAATGAAATTGCAGCCCAGTAATTTAGCCATTGTGCTAAATGTATTTTCCGATGAGATCGCTTCATATTACTAAAGACCAAATTTTAAAACTTGGCGAAAATGAATTGGAAAATAGAAGGATTGAATAAGAAAGACAAAGGCAATTAGTACAGTAAACATGGACTTCTGTGCATGTTGAAACAGTACTCAGAATTTTGTTTTTATTTAGAAGTCCAGAGCAGTACAGAACATGTGTGATCTGCCCATAACAAACAGGCAGGGGGTGCATAAAACCATCTTGAAAACACTTAACAAGCATCCTTCCAAACGGAGTTTACCTATCACGGATAAAAATGAAATGTTGATTCAGGAAAGCTCCCAGGCTCCAGCTAGAGAGAATGTTGATTTTTGAATCACATATATGGAACTTGGGCTTAGCACCAGACACTGAGATCCCCACTAACTTTTGAAAGGTTTTCCTCTTCTATAGAAAGACAAGGGAGGAAAAGGCAACATTCTTCTCATTTTTCATTTGTAGGTAGGACTGGAGCAGGTGTGCTGTTGTTCCCTGTGGTTGTAACTGTTTAGCAATCATGAGGAAACTTAGATTTCAAAACACTCTACCTTATTAATCATCATTTCCTCACACTGTGAGGTGGGCTCTCCAATGAATTCCCCTAACAGAGCTAGAAAGGGAGGTGTGTGGAGAGACAGCACTACACACACGCGATTGATTTCTCCATTCATTACATTCATTTATTGGTCTTCTCTACATAAATGCCTAGAGTCAATGACTAAATATAGTGAGAATTAACACTAATGTGTAACTGATATGTAAAAGGAGTTATGAAAGGATGATAAGCATTTTGAGAGGTTATATCCTTGAGTTGTTTGACCACATAAACTTCTGTTATCTCCAGTAGGAAAAGAGTCATGAAAATGTTCATTTGCTTCCATAATAATTGCTTAGAAATATCAACACCATTTATATTCATATATTCCCCTACTGTGTTTTGTATTCATCCACTTTCATTTTTCTTCTCCCTTTGTTTCTCTCCCATAATGACTTGTTCTCCTCTGGACCTTCTCACTCTCAGTTTTTCTCCCTCTCTCATTCTCTGTCTCCCATGTATATTTCCCTCTTATTCCTACACAGTTATTTTCTTCTTACTATCCATTCTACTTTCTAAGTCATTTAATTCCTTTCCCTGTTAATTATCGCTTCTCTAGTATCATCATATTTATACTTATCTTCTCACTCATCTTTTTTTCTCTGATCTTTTTCTCCCATCTATGACAAATTTATGTTCCTCATATAATGGATATTTTTCCCTCTCCTCATATTTTGAGATTTCCTTTCTCCTCCTCCCCATTGATTAATCTATTCGTGTCCTATATTTTTCTCATATTTTCTCCCTGTTATTTTTGTTTACATTTCCTTTGTTCTCTCCTTCATTTTGCCCTAACCGTCTTTGTTCTCTCTTCTTATGAGGAAATATCCTACTTATACAGTATATTATTTCTTGTCTTTTCCCATGGTTTTAAGAAATTTTCCCGTTCATTAGCTCTACCCTCTATATAGTCCCCTCCATAGATGTTGGAAGTGGTGCTACTAATCTCTTCATCCTTACAAAGGACATTTTCCTTAGTGAAGTGTCCTGGGCATGATTTTTTTCTATGTGTGTCATTGAAAGCATTATTACCCTACATTTGATATTCTAGCTTAGATTTGAATGACTTAATTCTATATTTTCTTACCTCTATTTAGAGGTTAATCAAATTCTATCATAGTTTCTTTTTCACCACCCTGCCTTTATGTAATCATCAATTAAATAATGTGAGATTATTTGGAAATTAACTTGGTAATAAGATAAACACAGAAATACACACACACATTTGTGTACATATACACTTGAATAATCTCTCTTTACCTTCATCTTCTGTTGATTGGTTTGTTTTTTTTCTTACTGTATAATGAAGTGTCTCTGTTGAAGGTCACCTGTACTAATCAATGACTGATACTGTTTTGAACTTATAAACTAATATAGGGATAATTAACATCTATCTTACCATTTATAAACATTCATCACATAATTTTTGCAGGCTAAACTCACAGGCATCCTGGAGAAAAACACTGAGCAAAAAGAAAGATTCTTATGTCCTCTAAAAGAGGAAATAGGTAATAATGAAAGAACAAACCATATAAAGATATAATTTTTAGCATCATAACTAATAAGAGGGTGGTATAGGGTACATGGAGCACTTAGAGCATGTAAAGATTGAGTTCATTTTAATGAACTATAGGGAGACTTTCCTGATCAAATGAAGATGAAGGGATTGTAGAAAACATAGATGGTACTGAACTGGGAAATTTCTCACACATTCTTTAAAATCTGGACCGAGTATATTTTTAATTTAGCTTATTTTAGTTTTTTAAAATTATTGCTCAAGAATTAGGTCCTTTCTCTAACCTTATTATTTTTCATATATATAAATAAACTCGTATTCAAATAATTTTTACATATCACATAATTTCTCTTAATTATGCTATTTTTATTATATCACAGTGGTGATATTATGCAATCTATTTTAGTTTTCTACTTCTGCATAACACATTGCCAGAAAATAGTGGCTTAAAATAGCAGACATTCGTTATCTCAGAGTTTCAGTAGGTCAGAAATTTTACTGACCAGGCACACCAGGATAATCTCTTTATCATCTAAGGTCAATTGATTAGTAATCCAGTCATTAGAGTGATACCCCATTGTATTCATAGCTTCTGCCTACACTCAATGGGAGGAGACTATACACGTTGTGTACACTAGGGGGCAGGAAACTTGGAAGCCATTTTAGAATTCTATCACAGATTCTCAACTCATTCTGGGCTTAATTGGAAAGCCACAAGTTATAATGTGAGTTTTTGGCTGAAACCCAATATCCTTCATTCTGTTGGAGAAATCCATATTTATATTCATCTCTTTTGTAAAGGATTTGTTAAACAAAAGTATTTGCATTTTATTAAATGCATTTTGGCATCTTTGGAGATGACATAGTTTTTCCTTATTCAACCTTTTAATTTTATGTGTTATATTAATAGATTTTTTAAGTTTTTAATAAAAAATTTTTACTCCATTTGATAAGAGTTTTGTTAGTTATTTTTAGGAATTTGAATCAACAGGTATACATATTATTCTATACTTTTCTGGGTTTTTTTATATTTTGTGCTTTTTGGTTTTTCTTGTTGATAAAATTGAGAAATCTTCCATTTTCCCCTTTTTATAGATAGCTTATACACTATTCCTATATATCTGTACATGGTCTCCTTTTCAAAACTGTTTTAAAATTTATTTTATTTATTTTTATTTTTATTTTGGCTGTGATGGGTCTTCGTTGCTACACACGGGCTTCCTCTAGCTGCAACGAGCGGGGGGCTACTCTTTGTTGCAGTGCATGGGCTTCTCATTGTGGTGGCTTCTCTTGTGGAGCACAGGCTCTAGGCGCGCAGGCTTCAGTAGTTGTGGTGCATAGGCCCTAGAGCGCAGGCTCAGTAGTTGTGGCACAGGGGCTTAGCTGCTCCTTGGCATGTGGGATCTTCCTGAACCAGGGATCGAACCTGCGTCCCGTGCATTGGCAGGCAGATTCTTAACTACTGTGCCACCAGGGAGCCCCTTCTTTTTGAATTTTAAATATCTTTTTTTATCTTTTGTTATACGCTCTATTATTTTAATTTTGGTTATGTGCATTTTCCTTCTTTTAATTAAAGCTCTTAACATATGCATCAGTTATCTATTCTTACGATATAATGCTCTACAACAAACAACAAAAGTCTCAGGGGCATTTGTTTAGTCCATGAGTCTGTAACCTTCAGCTGATCTGGGTTTGGCCCAGGTGATCCCATGTGGACTGGCTCATGTGTCTGTGTTTGGCTGTGGTCATCTACTCAGGTTTTCTGACTTTGGCTGGGTTTGTACACATATCTGGAGATTTAGTTAGCTGTTGATGGATCTAGGATGGCTTCTTCTGGGGAAACGGGCAATTAAGCTCTGTTCCACATGTCATTTATTCTCTTATAGGCTTCACGAGGTATGTTTTCATGGCCCTGGCAGAGGGCAAGAGCAAGAAACTGCAGTCCTACAAGCATATTAAGGCTCTGCATACATTACACTCTAACTCCCAGTAGTCAGAAGGAACCCCAGGGATAGAGAGGGAGGCCCTGATAGTTTACATGGTAAAGGTCTCAGATGTGAGCAGGGTTGAAGAGTTGACTCGATTAATGCAATTAATCTTTCACAGTATACAAATTTAATGATAATAATAGGTGCTCAACTTTAAACATGCCTAGTAGCAGCCACGGCTGGGTACTTATATTAATTTATTCAGTTAAGATTTACAAGCCTATCTAATTCCTATTAGAAGTTGAAGTGAACTCAGGTAAAAGGAGTTCTTCTTGAGGTTTTTCTTTGCTACTCAAAATCCTCATTGGTTTCTATCTCACTCAGAGTAAAAGCCAAAGTTCTTTTAATGGCCTCTAAGTTCCTTACATTATCTATTCCTCTGTCATCCATCTTACTTGCCTTCTACCGCTCATCCCTACCCATGCTCTACTTTTGTCAAACTAGTTTTCTTTTAATTCCTTAAAAATAAAAACCATGTAGTACCTCATGGCTTGTGTAATTCCAGTTGGTTCTGTTGGGAACACCCTTCCCCCATCTTCAACAAGTTCAGGTTTTACTCAAAATGCCTTTTCAGGAACACTTTCACCACTACTTTTCCCGTTTTATTTTTCTCCATAACTTCTACGACAATCCAATATGCTACGTATGTTACTGATTGTGTGTGTGTATGTGTTTCTACCACCACTACTATACAAGTTTTATTAGGGAAGGGATTTTTTCGTATTTTGTTCACACTGTATACCAAAATACATAGGTACTGGAACATAGGTGCTCAATATATATCTTTTTGAATGGATGC
Organism: Aethalodelphis obliquidens; assembly: GCF_003676395.1. NCBI lineage: Eukaryota > Metazoa > Chordata > Mammalia > Artiodactyla > Delphinidae > Aethalodelphis > Aethalodelphis obliquidens. The sequence goes on from NW_020838008.1 coordinate 7,625,324, forward strand.
ATGTGTTCATAATAACATAAATCAGTCTGAGTTCTTTCAGTTTTGTTCATGATTTTATAATACCTTCATACTTCCTTTATGCAAGATAAGTGATGCTACCTCAAATCCTGGCTATAATTATCAAACAAAGCATAGTTTTGAGCAATTTCAGAAGCAATATAAAATGTTTTGGAAATGAAAGGCTCATGTAAACATCATCATATTTCCCTGAGCATGGGGTCCTTTCCCAAATATAGTCTGTGTTGTGTTTTAATAAACTGCCTAAATAACTCTGCAGATGCCAGATTCCTATTTCACAAATTTTCTGAATTAAAATTACTAAATTGGTATTATGACTCTCAATTATATTAAATCAAAAAGACATTAAGGCCTTCGAGCAACAGCAATTGAATTATGTACCAGGCACTCTGCTAGGCAGTGGAAGTAAAAAATGAAGAAAACATGTTTTCCACCCTCAGGTCTACATCATATTACAGAATTTGTTTTAAGTAGCTTTATCTTGTATAAAAAAAAAAACTTATAGGAGCTTATTAAGATTATTATTAAGATATTATTTTACTTACTTAATCACATCTCTCATCTTCCATATTAATTATCGCTTGTTTGTTATTCTCGTCCATTATGTCCATTTTATTATCTTAAGGAATTTTGCTCTTTTTTTCCCAATTTATATCCGCTCTTTTCCTTCTTCTTTGTTCATTGTCATCATTCTCATTTCATTTAAGTGTGAGGGTTGATTTGAACACTATTCAGTGTCTCAGATACTTCAACATTATTCACGCCCTTGTACACTCTTTAAGCCTTTACACTTTGATTTCCAGTCACATGTGCTTATCTCTGCTTCCTCCCAAATGGCTACTAAAAAATATAAAATGATGTAAAGGACAAAGATTATGGGACAGTGGCAAATAAATGGAAAAGCAAATGGAAGAGCAGTAGTGAATTCAGCTGGATGGAGGGCCTAAAACCAAAGGTGCATGGATAGGAAAAAACTGTACATGAAGTGAGTCATTCCTTGGCAAGGGACTCTTAGAAATTTGGGGGCTTGGAGATATCAATTTCTAAAATAGTGAGAGGAATGAGTGTATGGGTAAAAACAGGGTAATTATTTGCAAGTCTATGTATGATTATGCCATAATCCCGTCTAGCCAAATGAGTACCCCGAGGCAGGGGACCAAAGGTTTACACTCTGGAGAAACTTAATAGGACAGAACTGGCAATTATATACTCAAGTGTACTAGGAAACAGAGACAAGATATGTGATTGAAAGTGGAGATTTCATTGAAGGCCTACACTCTTAGTTCTCTTTGCTCATAGAATGGCTATAGCCAGGCTGAATTCTTTGAAGCAGAGGTCTATTGACTCTTCTCTGAAGAAACTGGACAACCACAGGTGAAAACACCACTACATACTAAACTGCAGGTGTCCCCCTGTTCAATAGGTGGCCCTTCCCCACCCCAGTCCATCACTAGACAGTGAAGCTCACTTATCAGCAACCTAACAGTCACTCTTAAGTATGAACAGACACCAAGTGAAGTAGAATGTGTTATTGCCAAACTATTCATTGTCTCTCCCTATGAGACCCATTCCTTGGGAGGATAATTCATTGCATCCATTGACAGAAACCTTGTTCATGTGATTTGCTTTGGCTAATGAAATGCAAACAAAAGGAATGTGTACTCCCCCTGAGCTAAATAAAGCTTTAAGAGCTATCATGTAGTTTTATTATTTGTATTTACCTTCTGCAGTCACACCAACAATGTCTTACATAGGGGACTGAAAAAAATAGAGAAAAGTAGTATAAGAAAAATTTGATAATCAAAGTGCATGAAATACTGTATTGAAAATGCCTCTCCGATACCCTGGACAGTGGATAAAAGTAGATTCACATAAAGACTCACATTTCAGAACACTGTAAATTAAGAGATAATCCTATAAGATTCTACATTAAAACAAACCATGGCCACCATCACCACATCACTTAATAGCATTGGGAAGCAGGATGGAGTTAGACTTCTGAGCAGCAGTACTGAAAGCTAGGAGACTGTGGTGAAATGCCCTTAAGTCCTTAGGGAAAATCTACTCTAGTATCCTATACACAGCTAAAATATCAGTCAATTGTGGGGCAAAATATACATTTCTCCAACCTGCAGACACTCAGAAAATAGACCCTTTACATACTTTTCCTTAGAAAATTAATGAAGAATATTCTGCAAAATCGGGCTTTACACCAAAAGATTAGATTCAATAAAAAATGGATCTAAAGTGGGAGCAAGGTGAATGAAAATCCAGATGTGAGATGAACAGCGACTTAGAGAACCATCAGGTTGAGTTGGAACAGGTGGAAAGAGGGCTCCAAGAAGGTTTCCATAAAAAACAGGAGTCTCTATTATTAGAGGATATTTGGAAGGTATTACTGATAAAGCAGTTGGGGAAAATTTAACAATAGGGAGCCGTTTATTAAAACCTAGCAGGTAAAAAACAAACATGAATACACAGACACACACACACACACACACACACACACACACACAATTACTAACGATTACCAAAAAAACAAAAAAATACAGTAAAGGAATCTCTATACTACGTGACTATTTGGCCTTATAGTATAAACTATATATATATATATAGCTAATGATAATGAACACTGATAAATCCTGTCTATAATTAAAATCAATTTATAATATATAAAATTTGTAAGTCAATTAGAGTGTACATATTTTACTTAGAGTCAAATACCTAAAGAAATAGACAAAGCAGTTACAAATGATTACCTTTAGAGAGCAGAATTGAGTAGTTGCAGTAGAGACGGCTTTATTTTATTATAAGCTTTTCAGTATTGTTTGATTTTTAAGCCATGTACATTTACCATTTAATAAAAAATCCAATAAATGACAAAATACCTTTTAAAACTGATAGTATGAAAGATTAATGCTTCTAATAAACTTACATGCATATATTAAGTGCAAAATACTTGACATATGTTTAACATCGTGTGATGTAGAAAGTCCAAATTTACTTTTCTTAATAATAAACAATAAATGCTTCAAAATGCATATAATTCTTATGAACAAGCACTACTACTTGTCAATTATCAGTGAATTAATTTATAAATTGACTAGAAGGGTGTTCACTGGAGCACTGTTTTGATCACAGAAAAACCATACTTACCTGGAACATAAGAAAATATACCCAAGCTTTTCTAAGCATATAATTGAAGATATTAATAAAGCAAGATGTGCTATACAAGATAAATACCAGCAAAAAGTATAACACAATGGAAAAGCCAACATTTCAAATATATTTTGATTTAATCCAATGAGGCAGTATGAATTTTACCAGAAATAATAATGAAAACATACATGCTATATGACTAGCAACCATTGTATTCCCAGTGAAAGCAATTCTGAAAGTCCCAACTGACTATTTGTAAGAGCACAAAGGAATTTACAATTGAGAATAGACTAGTCATAGAATATGTTACTGTACCAGCAATGATACATACTGAGGAGTAAAATCAGAAGGGCGCAAACGGAAAGTAACACCCAGTCTATTCAGCTGGTATGAGCCTCAGGCATGTGTTAAGAGCTATTTAGGAGGGGGGCTGAGGGGGGGACCATACAGAGATTGTTGTTTCTCCTCACTGATGACATTTAGCTCCCACTACAATGTTACTCTTCTCACAACATAATGAGCCTGCAGGATGCATAGTACTTACAGTTAATTCCTTGTTCCTTAGCATCTAAAGAAAACCACTAACCAGTATCAAATTTGAGTGGCCAAGGGAACATTTCACTGTTAGGACAGTTTACAGAACTTAGACTGGCAAAAATGGAATTTTTGAAAACTGGGAAAAAAACAAAAAACAACAACAACAAAAAACAATGTTATCTTTGTTAGAAATCTTAAGCAAATTCAGTCCAATCCAGTGATTTCTTTGTCATATCTGGATTTGATTAACTGAGCCTCAGGTCACATGTCTAGCTCTGCTTTCCATTCCGTTTTCCTGTGGGTTTTCTTGAAAGCATGAAGAAAGGGGATCGAAGGTGTAGCTACTTCCTGGGTTCCACTGGCTTCTGAGTCCTCTTCTGTGCAAATCTCATTATCCACCATGTCTGTTCTTCCAACACATGGAGTGCCCAGTGTTGACTTTGACAGATGTCACATTCAGCTCCATGACATGAGTGCCTTGTTATTGTGCAGCTGGTCCCTGCTTCCGCAGGAGGGCATCCACACACAGTCATCTGCAGCCACACTGTTTTTCTACCAGTTCGTCTTTTCAGGCTGGTGTGTGAGCTCAAGCTCCCTGTAACCTTTGTATACCAGTCGGGCTCACAAGCCTGCCAAGGTGAGCTCTATCCTCCACCCACTATTTCCCATCAAAACATTACAACTAAAGTCACTAGGCAAAAATGCTATTTTCTGAGTACCTGCTATAAACCAAATCTTCAAAAAAGTGACTTAATTAATTTTGATTGCTGAGTAGTCTTCCTTGGTATGCATGGGCTATTATTTGTCTCACCATTCATCTGTAGAAGGTTACCTGGCTTGTTTACAGTTTGGGGTTATTAGAAGTAGAGCTGCTAGTTTCATGGACAGGTTTTTGTGGGAACATAAGTTTTCACTTTTCTGGGATAAATTTTCAGAGGTGCAATTTCTGGGTAATAGGGTAGTTACAAGGGCTGTTAAAACTATTCTTAATAAGTATTTCAAAAATTATTACACTGGTTCCCACACTTGCCCTGAATGAGAGATCTAGTTTCTCTGCATCCTCTGCAGCATTTGTTGTTGGGACTGTATTTTATTTTGGTTGTTCTGATAGGTGTATAGTGATATTTCATTGTGGGTCTAATTTGCATTTTCCTAATGGCTAATGATGTTGGAAACATTTCCATGTGCTTATTTAATATCTGTTTATCTGCTTTGGTGATCTTTCTGTTGCTCATAGTATTTCCTTATCCTTTTGACATCTGCAAAGTCTGTAGAAATAATCCCTGTTTTATTCTTGATATTGGTAATTTGTGCCTACTCTCTTTTTTCTGTGTCAGTCTTATGTTTGTTAATATTATTGCTCTTTCAAAAAATCAGCTTTTTGTTTCATTGATTTTTATTATCTTTTAAAATTTTATTTTTTTTATCATTTTCATGAATGTTTGTATGAGACCTCTTTTTCCATCCTTTTACTTTTAACCTACCTATAGCATTATATGTGAAGTGAGATTCTTGAGTTCAGGTCATGTTTATTAATCCACTCTGCTAATATCTGACTTTTAAGTGATGCATTTAGACCATTTATATTTAATGTAATTATATGTTAGTTTATCTTCCATTTTATTTTTTGTTCCCTAGTTCTTCTCTTTCCTTTTTATTTATCTTTCATCTCTTTCCTATCCTCCTGTGGGTTACATGAACAGTTTTTTAGAATTCTATTTTGATTTATGTATAGTGTTTTTCTTTGCTGAGACATTTTTTTTCTTTCATTTTTTTCAACTACTTTTGTAATTGATCTTTGAAGTACTTTTATGACAACTGCTTTAAAATATCTGTCAGATAGTTTTAACATCTCTATATTCTTAGTGTTGGCATCCGTGTGTTGTCTTTTTTATTTTATTGACATTTTTCAGTGATGAATGATGTTTTATTATTGAAATCATTATGAAGTTTATGAAATAATTCTTATGAAATTATGAGTGATATTTTATAATAATTTTTTAGGTATTATGTTATGACACTTCAGATATTATTTAAACCTTCAGTTTCTTCTGTGACACTGATATGGTAGAGGGAAGGGGAACACTGCCTACTGTGAGGTAGGGGTAGAAATTTATGTTCCACACTTGACCGATGTTGATAGCTAATGAGGGGAGGGGCTCCTGTTTACTGCTGGGCAGGAGTAAGAGTTCTGACTCCCTACTAGACCTCTGCTGAGACCTCCTTGGCTGGAAACAACAGTAGGTCCTTGTTACTACTTTCCATGGCATCCACTGGTTCCATCAGTGTATGGCCTTTCTACTGCTGGGTGGTATTGAGTGTCCTAACTGTCCACTTGGCTTCCTTAGACGTCACATCAACAGCAGAGGGAAGTGAGTAGAGATACCTTGTTAGTGCTGGGAATGAATATCTTGTCTCCCCATTCAGCCTTGTTATACTTTAGTAAAGGTGGAATTCTGTTTTCCCGTTCAACCATTGATTGTGGGGGGGTGGGTAGAGCCACAGTATTTTCTGTCATTGGCTGGAAAAGAGCAGTTATTATCTAAAAGTTTTCTATCTTTAGAACGTGGCCAAACTTCTTCTTTCTGTTCCCTTTGGCTAGAGAGAATAGGCTTTTGTTGAGGCTTGTTTTATCCTCATCCACTGGCATTTCTAGGTTGTCAATTTTGCCATATTATTCCTTGGGTCCCAAGGTTTCTATCTAGTGTACCTTCTTTTCTCCACCTTTCAAGATTTATCAGTCTTCTAGGGATGCCATAACAAAGCACCACAGACTGACTGGCTTAAACAACAGAAATTTATTTCCTCAGAGTTCTGGAGGCTGGAAATCTAAGATCAAGGTGTTGGCAGGTTTGGTTTCTCCTGAGGCCTCTCTCCTTGGCTTGCAGATGGCTGCCTTCTCACCATGTCCTCACATGGCCTTTTCTCCATGTGTGCAGCACATCCTTGGTGTCTCTTTCTCTTCTGTTAAGGACATCAGTCATATTGGTTTAGGGCTTCACCCTTACAATCTCATTTACTCTCCATTACCTCTTTAAAGGCTCTATCTCCAATTATAGTCACATTGGGTAGTTAGGGCTTCAACATATGAATTGGAGGGGATGCAATTCAGTCTGAGACACTCTGCCTTCTGAACCTATGAAATTCATGTTCTTCTCCCCTGTAAAATACATTTGTTTCCATCCTAACAGCCCCAAAAGTCTTAACCCATTTCAGCATCAATTTTAAGTCCAGCGTCTCATCTAAATATCATCTAAATCCAGGTATGGGTGAGACTTGGGGTGTGATTCATCATGAGGCAAAATTCCTCTCTACCCATGAACCTATGGAACCAGACAAATTATGTGCTTCCAAAATACAGTGGTGGAACGAGCATAGGATAGACATTCCCATTTTAAAAGGAGCAGTCAGAGAAGAAAATGTTCCAAGCAAGTCCAAAACCTAGGAAGACAAATTCTATCAGATTTCAAGGCAAGAGAATAAACCGCTTTGGCTCCATGTTCTGTCCCCTGGGCCCATCAGGGTGGTGGCCCTGCCTTCTGTAGGTCCTGTAATCAAATACAAATGGGTGCACAATAAAAATATATTGGGCAGATTTTATGCATGTTCCTTGGAACATTTCACATTCTACCAAAGAAATGCTACAGAGAAACTTGAGGCTATACTTTGGAATGGGTTGTGTGTTGCTTTTCTAACAGATGTTTGTCAAGGAGGAAAACAAATGATTGTTTTTACTTCCCTTCTGAAGTTTGTTACTATTGAAATGTATGTGTATGTGTGTGTGTGTGTGTGTGTGTATATGACAGATTTAGGAGAGGAGAAGCATGCACCATCTTTGTGAATAATGATATTTCAATTTCAAAAATCTCTTAATCACTTTTTGCAAAATGTTGTATTTAGAATGAGAAAGGAAGAAAGAAAGGAATGGAGGGAGGGGAAGAAAAGAAAAGAGAAGAAGAAAGTGAGAGAGAAGTGACTGTAAACTTTGATGTTTCTTTTATGACATGACGGAAAACCAGTATGAAACAAACCGTAATCCTGGCTCATGCTACAGACAGCCTCAACAAAGTCTTATTATCCTGCATATCAACATTAGGATCTGTCCTGAATTTGTGGCCGAAAATCTGTTAGTACTTAAAGAGTCAGGAAAGAAACCTGTGATTTGAATCTTAGTCATTTTTCATCAGCACAGCTAGTCAAAGACCATGCTTAGAAATGTGTTGTGTTCTTTCTTAGGAGACAGTTTAGAAAGTTCAATTTTCAATATGTTGGACCATTTCTAACTATTGTCTTTTTAAGTGTAAGAAATTAAATATTCCTGGATTATAGATTTTACAGTGTGTCTGAATGAAAGATTTTCCAGGTGGGCTCTAGCTACAGAACTCCATTCAGCCTCCTGAAATCTATGTCAGTATCATATCACCCATGACTGGTCCCTCTTCCATACAACAACTTGTTGCCATGGCCCTGCTGGCATACCTCTTCCTCACTTCCAATAGTAAGTTTTCTTCCACAACTCAAACTCTGATATGTCTTATAAAAGGATATAGGTGGAGGCTCCTGCTGTGACATCAGGAACTCAATTATTCAAAATATGACATCTGTGTCAGGCATGACTAGCTTCTCATTTGTTACACAATTGATTTTGACTCAAAGGCACTGTGGCCTCAGACCCTGATGCCACTTCACCTGCTGAACATGTGGTCATGCCTCTTCTCTTAGACCCACATCACTTCTGGCTGCAGCTGTAGGGATATCTGATTATTAAATAGACTTAGAGTGATTGGTGCTAATGGAGCTCTCTGATTAGCAGCAATGCTATACTTGGGTCAGTCTTTCCTATCATATCCCAAATAGGCATGTGCAGTTTCAACCTTCATCTTTCATTTGAAGAGTCAGAGGGGGAAAAGAGGCTAAAATTCTGCTTATTTTTTCATTTGCTTAGTAACAGCCACCTGTACAGGTTTTCTGGGAGTTTATCTCTTGAGCTGTTATTTTAGTAAAATCATCCCACTTTCATTTCAATATTATAATCCCAACAAGTCCAGAAACCCGCTTTCATCAATGTCATTGTTTTGTTTAGCTTTTATGGAGAATTGTAATTTCTGGGGCTAGTATCTCTCTTTTATTCATTTTTGTAAGCCCTTGAAAAGCACAAATGTGATTGTACTGTGAAAATGTTAAACATGATTTATACATGCATATCTGCTATAATTATACCCCAGTCAAGCCATTAGAGATTTGAGCTGTCCCTCACTTCTCTGATTCCCCTATTCCTACCCCAATCTAGCTTTCAGCAAGGCAGACAGAGCCAGCGCTACTCATGTTAATAGCTGGGGTTCATCAGCATCAATTGCTTTTGGGGTGCTCCTCAGTGTGCGTGATGTGTATTTGATGTTATGATTTGTAGCAAACAACGGAGGTGCTCAGCAATTTAGCTGTGCTTGGTTGTTGCCACAAGGGAGCTGAGGGGCTTTTAAATAAACTATGTGCGATTTCCTCACATGAGATGCTATTTAAGTGCTACACATGACAGGCAAGCACATTTAAAGGAAGCCCAAATGCATCAGTTGAGATTTCCAGAGCCAATCTAAGAATCAGCTCCAGAGTGTGGCCTGCTGAAGCAGTGATGAACTCAGGGAAGTCATTGAATAAATTAGGAGGTGGAGGAGGGCAAGGAAACAAAGAAAAAAATGTATGACACATACAAAGATTTGCAGGGATTTTGGTGTTAGGCACAGGATGAGACAAGGGGAAAATACGGAGTTTGTCGGGGAGAATGTGAATGTTCTATGATACAAGTGAAATACAGGTGACCAAAGCATGCTGAAATATAGCCTTCACTGTGTGTAGTCCATATAAATATTAAAACATAATTACAACTGACCAATGGGAAAAATTCCCATAAATGGTCGTGAAGGATATTGATGCTATCAAGAAAAAAAGCACACAGCACTCACTTAACAAGCCCAAGCATTTTATTTGCACATGCATCTGTGTTTTATACATGGTAGCTGCTCAATAAATGCTAGTAAATATATATCCCACTAAGGGTTCATAAAATTAGAATACCCACCTAAAAATGGAAATATCAATTATTTCTGCTATTTCTTGTTACTTAAATTAAAATTTTGAATTTCCATTATCAAACTGCCACACCAACTTTTACAAGCATAGGTATATTTAAGTTTTTTTGCTGGTCAGATTGTCCTTGTACCTGTGATTTTTCTTTGTTTTTCATGATTTAATATTTTCACTTAAGAACTAACAGTAGGTAGAGATTCAGGTGTACTTATTTAATCAATTTTTTTTTACTTTTGATAAAATACCCCCCCCCCCCCACCACACACACAAAATGGCTTATTTTATCTTGTTTCTTAGTTACTTATCTCTTTTTAGAAACATGTTCTATTTTGCTCTAAGAAGTATAATACATTCTGTTGTGTATCCATTGAAAGAGTATGGTTTCAAATTCTAAAACCACTCAATTTATGTGTCTATACTTAAGCCATTGACATTATACTCTATAGAAAGATACAGATATATCGTTATATAGTTTGCCATTAGAAAGTGATTCCTTTGAGTCACAGACCTTATTATCATTGCATCCTAGAGCCTAGCACGGTGCCTGCTATTATAATAGCTACTCAGTAAAAGAACAGACTGCATTTTAAAATGTAGCTTTGTAAATATCTTCACACTTAAAATCAACACTCTTGTTCAATTCCTATGTGATGTAAGGTGCTGTGCATCTGTGAACTTGGGTTCCAGGTACATGTGGCAAGTTTACATTAGGATACCCTCCAGAGCTTCAGTGTTGGGTGTTGGAGGAGTAAGGAAGAAGAGTGGTAGTGGGATGTCATGGCATGTATTTCTGTCCAATGTGGGAGATTTGTCTTCTGCCTGAACCCCAATGAAAAATACTTTCCTTCTATCAGGACATATTTTCAATTCTCCTGACTACCCACAGTCCATTAGATGACATTGAAGGCATTCAGAGACCAGAAAACAGGACTCAGAAAGATAAAAGGTAGCAAGGCATAGAATTTAAAAAAAAAGAGAAGAAAAGAAAAAAAAAAGGAAAGTCATATTTTAGGTAATATGCAAAGCAGGCATCCAGCATTTTTCAAGAAAATTGGAAGCAAAATATTTTGATATAAATTTATGAGAACATTTTAAAGTGAACTTTGAGCAATCATGTATAGACTATACCTGCAAGAGAATATCCACAAAATAATGAATTATATAAACAGCACAGGGCATCCACAATAGGATGAAAAAGGTTAGAAAGTGGTAGAAAATACAGCCTATGTTTAACCAGAGATGGATTTTACCAATTTTTAAGGGAGAGTTATCCCACTGAATATAATTTTTATAAATATATATTTTCTTAAAAATATATCTGCTTGCTATGGAAATCCTTGGTAGAACAGTTGTAACCTTATTTCAGAGTAGCAGTTGAATCATCATCATGATGTATTTTTTTTTGTTATCTTTGGAAGATTCTTCTTTAAGGAATCCTCTTAAGAACTATTAGAGATAACTATTTAAACTGTTTTGGCCAGAGGTCCAGAGCACAGAGCAGACAGAACGGGGTAAGCAACTTCACCCATGAAGAGAGTTGCTTCAATGAAATTTATTAATAGATTGGTGTTCAACACGCTTTATATGCATGGCATCTCCCAGGGGCTCCACGAAGCCCTACAATTCCACCTCTTTTCTTTCATACCTACTGGGAGGTATTGTGCCCTGCACGCACGTTATTGGCCAGTGAACTGCAGGATTAAAAAAAAAATACAACTTCTGCCAAGCTGCTGCAAACACAAGGCACTGTAGTTGAAGGGATCTCTTGGGGAAATACAAATCATTGCACTTAATAGCCTGACTATACAAACAGTCACCGAATGGTGTTTATTTCTGGATTCAAGGCCATAAAATTTGTCAGTGGCCCTCGGTGCAGGAACAGCCTGCTAGGATATTTCATTATGTGACCTAACTCCCTCAATTTCCAAGGCTTCATATGAAAATGAGCCCAGTCTTTTGTAAATGGCAGAAAACAGCCTGAGTCTAACATCCAACAAAGACTATCTTCTACAGTTACATTTTTAAGAAATAGCGAAGCTCTGTGGTATGTTCATTTTATGATAATCAGACACAAAAGAGAGAAGGACAAAGTGGCAGAGGGAAGGAGAAGCAGAAGAGGAAAAAATATGTGGACTCAAGTTAGCAAATATATTAAGATTTAGCAAATTGGCAGAGCAAATGGTATCACTCAACTGAGCCTAAAACCAGACCGCTTATTTGATTTGCCTGCCAATGAATATTTTTCTTTCTGAGATGTTAAAGGCAGTTTTATAGTGCAATATGTTTTTAAATTCTAGAAATCAAGCATCTCCGGATTTTTTTTTTTTATCCTTCCCAAACATTATGATTAGAGTTGGCTACACATGGATCAATTTATGCTTGGCTCCTAGAGAATATTATGAAGCTTCATGAAAAACATGCTGTGGTGAATTGCTCAGATATTTAAACTTTTGTGATCAGTCTTATCCATTCACTCTTACGACTCTGGCTAAGCTTAAGATTAGTGGCCACATAATTACATAACTAGACTGCCAAGAATCCTAAACTGCTGTCCCTATATGGACAACTGGTACCTTTTAAAACCAATCAATAATAACATCATGACACTTTCATCACTAACATCTGATTACTACCCTCATCCCCTTGGTTTGTTTGGTTCTAAGTATATTGCTGCTGTGTGACTAAGGTCACCTGTGTGGCCTTAGTTTCTTATCTTTAAAATAGGCATAATAATAACTACTTCACAGGGATATTATGAAGATTAAATGAACTAATACAGAGTTCTATATATAATAGAGACTCCGTAAGTGTTAATTTCCTTTCCCTCTTATCCTCCTATATAAATATCCCCTTCTTGATTGTATTTTTATTGCTGTTGTTGAGGAGAAACCTTTTTCCTCTACCCTTCTAGGTTATCTGGCTGGTCTAATAATCAAATTGACCTAAGACAGATTAACAAGAGAACAGTAAATTTAATTACCTACTTACTGGGGCTCTACAAGGACAGTGAGACCCAAGGACCAGTTGGGCAGTTGAGACTTTAATGCGATTTTGAACTCAAGAATGGAATAGGGGCCTGGGGCTTTAAAGGGGAGGAGGGGGATTCACAGGATGATAAGAAGAGCAGATGTTTGGTAAGTAGATGTTTGTCCTGCCACACAGATAGGTCATTCCAATAAAAAGTTATCTCTTGGAAATATGTTCTTTCTGGGCCAAGCGCCCTATCTAAATTCTTTCAGACAGTGAAGGGAAAGGTAAAAGCCTTCCTTGGGTCTGCTGAGTCTGGATGCCTTCATCTTAACATAGTCAGTATGCCAAAGTGGCACATTTTGGGGAGGCTCATTCTGAACCCCTTCACTCTTATGAGTCCTTTCGTTTGAATAGAGAGAGATGTGTATGTGATCCGGAATGGACTGAACTGATAGTGAAATCCTATCACTATCAGCAAGCTCAAATCTAGTTGTGACTTGTTAATGGATTTCCACATCTTGATGAATGTATAAACTCAGATCTTCGTTTCAGGACACCGTTTTGGATCTTAATTACAAAGCCAATCGTGTTTACTCCTTATATAATTTGTTACATGAAGTTCATTAATAATCTAATCATAACATTTTATGTTTACATGCACACTCTAATCTATTGAAGAATGGTTTCACAATCATATTTGGAAGAAACTTTGGTTTTATAAAACAGTGAAAGAACAACAACATGGTTCTGGAGAAGAATATTGATGACATTAATTACAGAATTGTTTTTGCAAAGCTGGGCGTGTCTTTACAAGGGTTATGTGCCTGGAAACCAAACTATTATAATTTTTCTAATATGTTTGAGAACACTCCAGTAAACAGTCTACAAACCCACCCTTAATTTTGCTTCTAGCATAAATTCATTTCTCTTACAAATGCTACCTAGTTATTTAATTAATTAATTTATTTATTTTTACAGATAGGACTCTGTTTTTAGGCTTTTTTTCATTTATTTCATGACATGCTTTGGTAGTTTAAATCCATAGGCACTAAGAATCCCTGTTTTCTACATCAACTGTCATCCTGAGGTCTACTTCAGTGGTCTCTAAGTGACTTAAGATCCTAAAATCATATGAAAAAATCTGTTTGTATAAACAAACATTTTATTCTCTTTAGGTTGAGTGTTCATGCTTTCAGGAGATTCTCAAAGGGGTTCTATAACTTCTTTCTACACCTGTCGCATAATAAGAAGCCTCAATCCAATTAAGTACCTAATAGATGCCAGGCAGACTGCTAGAAGCTTTCACGTTATTTTATTGTTTCATCCTTATAACAGTCATGTGACGTGGCTGTTACTAATATTTGCATTTGTATAGCTTGTGAATGGTCTCTCTGAATTCATAGTTTCTTTCTGCCGTATTTGACACATCAGACCTCTTTATCCAGATTATTAATTATAGGCACGTTGGACATCTTTATGTCCCCCGCAATGATAAACACATAACTACTATGCCAAATGGCAGTGCTGCTGCAGCTGCTGCTAAGATTGCAGCTGCAACAATTTCAAGGTTGGAATATCAGTGATCTAGGGTCCCACACTCAAATCTCCATGATTCCAGCTCATACTGTAAATCAGCAGACTAGGCCCAGTATAGAAACAGAAGGACATTGCAGGGCCTAAGGTGAATTGTTGAGTGGCCAGCTGCTATTCAGTTCTAGCCACCTGTTGCCTGAAGGAATACAGAAAGACTGTTTCTAGATCTTCAGACCTTAACTTCTTCTTAAAAGCATCACATGGGTCAAATAAAACCAGCCTGTGCAGAGGATCTTGCCCTTGTACTTCTATTTCTTGGTTCTGTACAGGATGATTCCATCTTATATTATCTTATAGGAATGATTGTCATCCTATTTTTTTAAAGCATGTAATTAAAAGGTTAATTACTAAAGGGATCAGTTGTTAGAGCTCTGGCCTGGTATTTGTCAGGCAGGCTGGGTCTAACATAGAATTTGTTTCATTTACAAAGTCTGAGTAGCTTGTTAATTATAATCATTGAAGGCTTTGAGAAAGGGAAAGATGGGATTTGATTTGTGTTTTTGGAAAATAATCTTTGTGGTGTGAAGGTAGTACGGAAGGAGTGGTGTGTTAGGGTCCCCTTCAGTTGAGGTTGGAGAGGACACAGCGGTGCAGACGGGAAGGGAGAAAAGGAGGCTCGCTTGACAGGTACTGAGATGGTGCAATCAGGATTTGCTAACCTACTGGATGGGGGGAGTGAGTGAGAGGCAAGTGAGAATTCATGGTGTATAGATTTCCTTATCAGATTATCTCTGTTCACATCCAGCTGTGCTACTAAACAGCTATTGAAACATAGAGAGATATTTAACATCTCCATGCTTCCTCATCAGATTGTTAAAAGGATTAAATGAGCTATTGTTAAAAACAAAACAAATGTGCTGAGCACAAGCCTAGAACATTGTGAGCTTCCGAATCAATGTGCTCTATGAGCAGGGGCTTGCAGGATTCCGAGCTTCTGGACTTCAGTCAGTGGTGCAGTGGATGGCAGGTTCTCTTTAGCCAGGGTCAATGTCTGCAAGTTTTTTGACTTTTCCCTCCAGGCAACAAGATAGCTGCTGTAGTTTCTTCCATTACATCAGTATTCCAGATAGAAAAAGGGAAAAAAAGAGAGAGAGACATTTTGCCCCTCTTGTCAGGAAAGAAAATGCTTTCCCAAGAGCCTCTAGGAGACTTCTGCTTACTTATTTTTTACTAGCGCTATCAGTATCAGATGGCCAGTCGGAACTACAAAGGTGGCTGAGATGGGGAAAATTTAATTAGACATCTTTGCAGTCTTGATCAAATTGAAGATTCTGATAGTGAGGAAGAAGAGAGGGTTTGCCACAGACAGAAAGAACAGGCATCTTTATGCAATGATTTGAAAAGGATTTTGCTACTGGGAGACTTGGGAGTGACTAGTTGATCTCTGAAGTAATTCTTCAGCTATTGGATTCTATCATTTAATCTATCTAATCTTCAAAAGCAGCATTATGTAGTCAATTCAACATTGTCATTGGGCAATAACGTTGTATTAGCCAACAAATCAGCAAAATAATAAATACAAAGTAATTGCATTAGACTTCTGCTGGTTAAATGTTATGTCTCAGCATATGTGTAAGCACTTACTAACACAAGGCTTTATTCCAGTTCCCCTCCCCTTTAGCACCACCTCTCCCAACCCCCAATAACATAAATACCTATGGCTGGTCATTTATGTAAATTTTTTGGTTCATTTACTTGCAAATTATTCAGAGGCATTAATGCATTATGATTCATTTTCTAAGCAAATTGTAAGTGTAGCTACTTCACAATACTGTTTTCCTCCAGTCTAATAGCCGTGTGTTAGAATGTTTTTTTGTTAAGATGTCAGCCCATTTCATAATATGTACTATTATCACTTATTATACTGTACCCTATAATTTATGTATTACAGAAGTAATTATTACAAATTAAGTTTGTATTAACTCAGTAGATTGCTGTGCACAATAATTAGGAACTAAGAGTCTTAACTTTTTATTGTAGTTTTAAATAATAATTAATATTTATCTTTCAGCAAAAGTTACAAGGGCTTCCCTGGTGGCGCAGTGGTTGAGAGTCCGCCTGCCGATGCAGGGGACGCGGGTTCGTGCCCTGGTCCAGGAGGATCCCACATGCCGTGGAGCGGCTGGGCCCATGAGCCATGGCCGCTGAGGCTGCGCATCCGGAGCCTGTGCTCCGCAACGGGAAAGGCCACAACAGTGAGAGGCCCGCGTACCGCAAAAAAAAAAAAAGTTACAAACACTGCACAAAATTCAATATAATCTATTCCTTACCTGAGCATATTTCTGAGACAAAATTTAAAAAAATAAATAAAAGAGAGAGAGAAAGAAACCTTTCCACACAAATCCTTTTAGAAATAGAGAGAAAATAAATAGTCGAAGTCCAGCTGAGAACTTTCAGTAGGAGAATAATTTCTCCAAACTTGTTTGACAAAGGATCAACATGTAGAATAAATTGATATTAATGTGACTTTAAGCAGTGTATTTGGGCCACACTTTACTATTACATATTGTCTGGAAACATTGTTGTGTAGGAAGCAAGTATATTCTTGGCAATTGCTGTAAATTTATATGAAACAAACTTAATCATATAATAAAGGAACTAGTTATCTAATATAAGTAGTCCATTGTAATGTACTATAAAATGGTACACTATAATGACTTTATCAGTTTCTCCATTTTTAGTTGAGCAAGTGACCATCCTCACATACATGGGAAGAAGATAATAACTTCCTTCTCCTACATACTTTATTCCAATGGAGACTTAAAAAACAGTAGAAGAGAGGAAAGCCTAAGTGGGAGATCAAAGGGAGCCTTGAAATCAGAGAGAAACTGGAAGATAGGCTTCTGTTTTCCTTAGTCAGAGAACTGGAGAAAAAAATTGATGGCCTTTTGAGTGGAGTGGAACTTGAAAATGTTACTTACCTAACTCCTTGGGGATCACCTGATAGAAATGTGACTTGGTGAAAAATGTAGGTACATAATCAATGAAAAATGAAGGTCAAAATATTGTCAGACAGATTTAAGTGATATATAGTGATATTTAAGTGATATAGATATATTTAAGTGATACATACTAGACTTCTATGGGGAAAGTTTTTTTGTTTGTTTTTTTTCGGTATGCGGGCCTCTCACCGTTGTGGCCTCTCCCGTTGCGGAGCACAGGCTCTGGACACGCAGGCTCAGCGGCCATGGCTCACGGGCCCAGCCGCTCTGCGGCATGTGGGATCTTCCCGGACCGGGACATGAACCCGTGTCCCCTGCATCGGCAGGCAGACCCTCAACCACTGTGCCACCAGGGAAGCCCGGGGAAAGTTTTTTAAAAAGTTTATTAAAAACATTAAAGGATACCTAAATAATCTGAGAGATATACAATATCATGAATATGAAAACTTGATATTGTAAAGATGTATGCACCTCTAATGTTCATTGCAGCATTATTTAGAATAACCAGTATATGGAAGTGCCCATCAACAGATGAATGGATAAAGAAGGTGTGGAATATATGTATGTATGTAGATATATATATATAAAAATATGTAGAGAGATATATATCTACATATAGATATCTATTGTTGTAGATATATATATATATATATCTATATATAGATATCTATTGTAGATATATATATCTACATATAGATATATATAGATACACACACACACACACACATATATACACAGTGAAATATTACTCAGCCATGAAAAAGAATGAAATCTTGCCATTTGAGACAACATGGATGGACCTAGAGGATATTATGCTAAGTGAAATAAGTCAGACAGAGAAAGACAAATACTGCATGATGTGGAATCTGAAAAACAAAACAAATGAACAAACATAACAAAATAGAAACAGAGCGACAGATACAGAGAACAAACAGGTGGTTGTCAGAGGGGAGGGAGGTGGTGGGATGAGAGAAATAGGTAAGGGAGGTTAAGAGGTATAAACTTCCAGTTGCAAAATAAATGAGGCAGAGGTATGAAATGTACAGCGTGGGAAATACAGTCAATGAAAATTTAAAAAAGAAAGAAAAAAACTGCAGAAAAAGGAGAAGCTCTGAAAACCAAGTAAAAGTTACTCTTTTATAAAAGACATTTACATTTATAAGGGAAATCTCTGTTTGTAAGGTGGCCTCCGTCTCTGTACCAGGAAGGGAAGTTTGACTCTAAATCCCTAGAAACTCTTATCAAGGGAGAACACTACAACTTAGAGCTGCATAGCAACAACACCCTTGTTTACTGTGCTTTTCCTGGTAACCTCCCATAACTGGCCTCCCTACCCCCCCCCCATTTTTTTTTCATTAGCTGAAGATGGTATTTAAGGTAATGGTTTGGTACGTTTAGGCGAGTTACCCAGTTCTTCTGGGTATCTCCCGTGTATACAGGAGGTATATATGCTATATTACCTTCTGTTTTTCTCCTGTTAATCTGTATTCTTATGGGGGTTTTCAGCCAAGAACCTAGAAGGACAGAAGGAAAATTATTTCTCCTCCCCTACAATACATAGAGTAAGAATTCATTTATATAAATGTTAAAACCATGCCAAACAATATAATCTACTGTTCATGGATGGATTGTTTGGGAAAGATGAACATCAAATTCAGTATAGTCATTTGCTCTGGAGGGTAAGGAGAATAAAGCAATTGAGGTAAGATGGTTCAACTTCACTTTAATGTTTTTATTTACTGTTGGTCGTGGGTAAATGGGTCTTTTTACACTATATTGTGCATTGTTTGGTATGTCTGAAGTATTTTATATTGAAGAAAGATACATCCATATTGAAAAACTAAACAGAAAACATAAATAAAATGGAAAATTAAGCAACTTGTTAAAAATAGGCACAGTATGAAATGGAAGAAGAACAATCTGAATAAAACTAGGCAAAGATAAGTGAGGGTAGACAATAAAATATATGGGAACCTATTTCAAAGTCTGTTCAAGACACAACTCAGTGTTCTTAGAATGTGGACAACAAACAAAAAACAGTAACAAAATCAAAGAGCCCTTTACAGGAAAAAAAGGGGTAGGACAAGGTGTGCAAGGAGTATCTGAAATAGTGGGAACTTACTGGGCTGTAAATCAAAGCTATCAGTCGAACTGATCATTTAAATTATTGCTCTGTTTAGAGGATATGAATATACTTACACTTGTTGGTGGCATTTGGCAATATGCTTCTCCCTTTTCCTAGAGTTCAGGCAGTTCATAAGGTGCCCACTTCATCTTGGATTGCCCAAGAGTTCTCTAGTTTTTGCAGTGAATGTCCCACTTCCCCAAAATCTCTTACTTCCCCAAAATCTCTTAGCCTCAGACAAACTGGGATGGTTGGTCACTGCTTTAGGTGGATTTGTCCAGCATAACATTTTTTATAGAAATCAAATGGCTGTTCCTAGAATGATTTCATACTATTGCCAGATGTACAAATTCTAGCATCTTTCAGCAATTTCCAGTACTAATGACTTTATTTACTAATTGCATTCAAATAACTTGTATGATGAGTCTAGACAGACTCTTAGTCTAATAATCACATTCCTAAGTGGTAAGCATGCTTCTAACATCATTTCAGCATTTCTGTCCTGTGGGCATTTTAACTTTAAATTGGCTTGCACCTTGTATCTTTCAAACATGGACTTTGCTGATGCTTTCTCCTAACTACAGAAATAATTGCCTGCCCCCAGAGAAATCGGTTTCAGGTACTGGTATTGTATACAAGTAGCCCTGGTCATTCTAACGGGTGTAGGATGAGAATTGCATGGTTAGAGGAAGAAGGAATAATTTTAATGAGTGATGACATCTTGAATGTTTCTTTTGGTGCTTTATTCATGTTTATTAGGGGAAAATAAATTTTACATTCCAGAAATGTCTTTACATGTTGGTTTGGGTATAACAATTATTGTGAATATGTGGGACCCCATCAGAATTAGAATAGTCCATAAATCATTAAAGTATTTAATCAAAGAATTTTATACTTGATTTCTAGAATTAGAATTTTGCAGTGTTGGATTATATCAGTGATTAACTGGCAATGTTATTTGACTATAAACCTCTTGGGCCATTCTAAAGCAAAAGAAAGTTTTGATTAATGTCTATTTAATATCTCTTTTATCAGACTTATATCAAAGAGAGAAAATATATAAGAATTTATTATTTTCATTGACAAAAGCAATGATGTATAGAAAACTCATCCCCTCTTTCTTGCATATCCTGTGTGACCCAATAAAACTAGCTATGCTAAATGATTAATTCCTAAATTTAAAATGGAATGTCTGCTACAAAACTAAATCATGGCCTGTAGACTGCACGGCATAAATCCTTCACAGGGTGCTATAACCTTTATCGTTTTTGAAATGTGCCCCCATGAAGGAGCCCTTGGGCAAATGTACAAGGGATGCAGATGACATTTACATAGCCATTGTGTCGGATTAGACTTTGTGATCCTCCCACATCATCAGGCAAAGCCTGAACAGAGCAGATGCATAACAGATTGCCCAAGCCTGATGCATAGCAAATTAGTAGAGAAACAGCAGGGCTTTATTCACACTTGGGCCCCATGTCCAAGGGGGCCCCCGACAGGAGGCAATATTCAAGTTCGAGCCCTTCAAACAAAAAGGTGCAGGACATACATTCAGCACCGGTTCTTTTCTTTTCCGGTAGCACATAATTACCCAGTAACAAGCATGATCTTCTACTTCCTAGGGCTAAAGAGCAGGCAGCAAATATTTTGCAGCTGGCGTATTCCTGAGTCACTGGAAGAGCCCAGTGAAGTTTGTTTGATAACTGATGGATTTCCTTATGGTGAAAGAAACTATGTTGTCCTTGGTCCCCAGCAGCTGAACTTTACTCACCTATATTAAAAAAAAAAAAACAAAACAGTTCTTGATGTTGTCAGCATATTATCCTAAAAATCTCCTGTATAATATAATAATACACACTAGTGTAGAAGAAGGTAAATTGAAAACATTTTCATTTCTTTTAGGTAGAAGCTGGTTGAAGATGTTGTAGGAGAATGTGTCTCCTTTTTATGATGAGATTTAGCCTTTCCATCTGTGTTTAAAAATCATTCATGAATTGCAATGACTAAGAGATAAAGTAACAAGAACCCTGGGTACAGCGAGTAGAAGGCCAGGAAGAGAGTCAGCAGGTCTGAGTTCTAGCCCTAAAGGCAGAGCTAAATAATTATTCAGATTTGAGCAAGCTCCTTGACTTTCTATGTTTGATTTTTCCATGCCTGTAGGATGACTGTAATTTATCATCCAAACCAGGACAGGTTTGAGAGTGAACAAGGATGCTAACAATAATTACACCACAATGACAGGTCTAGACGTGGATTGTGTTAGGCAAACCAGGGTTTGTGGTCACCCTGCTTATCTGTAAAGTGAAATTTGTCATTAAATGATCTCTACTAAATAGTTTAAAAGGCTGTGATTTTAGGGAAATTTCTCTTTAATAATAAACTGTCATGAAGGACAGAACCTACAGGTCCAAATGGGGTAAATGAGGCAATGAGTTAAGTAACCAAAAGTCAGTTAAAAAAAAAAGAAAAATTGAGCCCTCCTTTTACATTCTTATGTCATCCATTTATCATTAGAGAGAAGAGAGGATAGATACGTATAAGCCTTTAAAAAATATTGCGTGTCTATGTCATAAGTAGTCATATTTTATTCATAAAATCTTGACAACTTATTGAAAGTCTGCTGAATTTTTTGACAGTCAACTTAGCGACTGCAAAGTTATCCTTTAATTCTCCATTTCCCCTTCAAATATCACACTTTCAGTATACTATCTTCATAATAATTTTTCCCCACCACTCCCCCAATCCCACCATATCTGCACGCGTACACGCGCATGTGCACACACACACACACACACACACACACACACTCACAAGCACTCAGGAGATCTAGGAGTGGAAAAAGTTATGTCGGAAAGCATTTGTAATCTCAGTAGAGCAGTTCCCAAGAGGGGGAAACGTTTCAGGAAATAGCAGAAAGACTTTCAAATATTTAACATAAAACAAGTAAATGGGAGCTAGGTAAATTCCAGAGCCTAGAATATCTATCTCTCAGTTCTAGGTATTTCCGTTTTCCAGTAGAGAAGCTGGCATTGGAATAGCCTCCAAAGAGTGTCCTTCAGGGCTTGAAAGTAATGTAGTCGAGGTAGAAAAATCTCATCCTGTATCAAGGTTTAGTGGTAAAATATGTAACCTTGAAGAAAACAACTTTATAATAAGTTAATAAGTTGCAAAAATCAGTTTTCATACTGGAATTGTGTTTTACAACTTAAAAGGTAGTTTCACACAGGTTATCTTACAGCCACCGCAACTTTATGAATACTTATTATTATTGTCCTTTTTACATCTAAGAAAACTGAAGCTTGGGGAGGCTAAGCGACTTGTCCAAGCATATATAATAAATATATGGAAATTCCAAATTTGATCCCAAATCTTCTTACTCGGCCAAAAGTAGGATTTCTGGAAACCTTGCAAAAAAATATTGCTCAAGAGGATAAGGACAACCCTGCGTGAAATTAGGGTAACAGACAAGATGACCCCAGGAAGTTTCTAAAGAAAGTTAAAGCATTCTATTTTAAGATCACAGATTTTCCCCTACGTCAAACAGTTTAATTCTGGAGAGGAAAAATTGCAATTTCACTAACAGAGGTTCAAAAATGCCTAAAGCTTAATTCAAGAATGGAGAATTCAGTCCTTCCGAAATAGCAGTTACAACAGCAAAAGATTGCAAAATACTTCACCATGTGCAAGAACACAGTTCCCTCACTTCTCTGTTCTGGTGCAACCAAGCCTTCCTGACCTTCTTAATTTGTATGATTATCTTAGCAGAATCTCTAATGAGGGTCTGGTTTGCTGGCAGTCCTCACTGAACTCCAACCATAATAAAATAGACCTCCTAGAGGAAGTGCAAACGTGTAAAGAGGTGCAGGTAACGTAAAATAGAACCCATTCAAACATCATTTCCTACGTTTGACAGGTACTCACCAGTTATGATTTTTCTTTTAGAACAATGTGGTGAAATCCTAATTAAGAAAAATGTTTGGATTAAATTTTAGTTTAATTTCTTGTAACTAATTTTTTGCCTCAATTCTTGGAAAGAAATTATTCTAAAATGTGATTCATACAATTTTCTGCAATAGTAGTAGAGTGTCTAGAAAATAACTACATTTTCCCCTCAATGACTACAGACCTCATTATGCCACAGGGTCATATTTCAGAACTTTGTTTTCATCGTTTAAGATCCTTGATGTAGACATTTTAAACAATTGGCCTCAGGGCATAGTCTGGGCCTTTCTTTTAGCAAAGAAAGCCCAAATATTAGCTTGTCAACTGCTAACATTTCCCTTGCTCCCAAAAAAATAAAATGAGTAATTCCAGATTCCCATTACTGGGATCTTTCGGGGTCTTACGATGTGAATAATCAAATTCATGAGATCACTTCTCTGGAAGAGATCATGAATAAGCTTTTGGATTTAAACACTCATTGACACTATATTTAAGTTTTTTATCATTTCCTACACTGGAATCTTAGAGAATTGTTACCAGCTGAGCAAGATGACCTGAATGTTTCCCTCAGGTTAACTAAACAGGCTTCTTCCAGACTCAAGACCCTGGTCTCCCTTTTCTTAGAGGATTTACTTTAGAAAACTTGAAATTGTGAATTCTTTCTCTGCCCCACGATGTACATTTTTTTGTAAAAGCCTCTTGCCATTTTTACAACCCAGGGATGCCTTTCTCAAGGACCTGGGAAACGTCTCTTTGAAATATAATCATCAAGGAGGATAGAGCCCCTATTTCCCAGTCTCTGGTGGGAGGGAAGGACCTTAACTTCAGTGGGCTCCTTGCTTCAAGTTGTATGTGGATCACGGTGTGTATATAAACTCCAGGTATTACTTCTGCTCACTGTGTCAGCTGCTTTTAATTCTACCTGCTAATAGTCTTGTTTGATAGAAGTAGGTTCAAGCTTTCCCAAAAAAGGGCTTATAACTTGTGCTGAACAGAGTAACTAAAGAATACTTGGAGCTCTCGGAACAAAGTTCCTGGGGGAATCAGGGCTCTTTAGAATTGATCCAGGAGGCTGAAATATGCCCTAGGCACACATGTCATCATTTTACCTTTCAAACTACATCTCAGTAGCTTGAGCTTCATTTTTCCCCTCTAGTTGTTAAATAAATAGCCAAGTGGGTCATTCTCTTTTATCTAATTGCTAAATGGTATCATGTAATAATCAAAATGGTAGATAGGTAGAGGAGAATGAAAAATTGAAAATAATCGTTTTTAACAGTATAGACGATCACTACTGTCCCTTGTTCCCTTAAAGAGAACTAGAAAAATATAAACAGGTGGTAGAGCAGTACAGAGAGAACATAAAGAAACTAAGTTGTCTGTTCTTCTAAAGGAGAGTCAGTGTCATACATTCCTTTACCATGCATCTGGCTCTATACATCCTCTGAGTATAAAAACAAGCAAACAAACAAAATACCTCCAAGTAGGCAAAAACAAGTGCTGAAGATTACTAGGAATAAATGTAACTTGTACAATATTGAACCAAAAGTAGGTAATGGCCATTACCTGCTTTTTTCAGTGACGTTTAATAAATTATTATAGGAAGTTACATGGTGTTTCTAGGAAGGAAGTGACTTCCTCTGCTGAAGACTTTTTTTTTTTTTTTTTTTTGGGGTGCGGGCCCCTCTCACTTTTGTGGCCTCTCCCGTTGCGGAGCAACAGGCTCCGGACGCGCAGGCTCAGCGGCCATGGCTCAAGGGCACAGCTGCTCCGCGGCATGTGGGATCTTCCCGGACCGGGGCACGAGCCCGTGTCCCCTGCATCGGCAGGCGGACTCTCAACCACTGCGCCACCAGGGAAGCCCTACTGAAGACTTTTTAAACAGTCCTGCTGTCACTCTAATTCACAAAGGAACATTAATCCCCCAGGGAGCAGATATCCACTGGAGAAAATATAAACACAGAAGGCTCAGGTTTATGTAGAGAGAGATATAGAGACATGTATCATCCTGCAGCATTTTTTCTTAATGAATAATGCAGTGACCCTTACCTTTGTCAGCTCAAACTACAGACATATTTAATGAGTGTATTTTTACAGGTAAAATTACCTGTGATTAAAAATATGAGCACAGGGCTTCCCTGGTGGCGCAGTGGTTGAGAGTCCACCTGCCGATGCAGGGGACGCGGGTTCGTGCCCCGGTCCAGGAAGATCCCACATGCCGCAGAGTGGCTGGGCCCGTGAGCCATAGCCGCTGAGCCTGTGCGTCCGGAGCCTGTTGCTCCGCAACGGGAGAGGCCACAACAGTGAGAGGCCCACGTACCACAAAAAAAAAAAAAAAAAAAATGAGCACAGTTAAAAAAGAAAAAAGCAAACATCTTTGTACCAACAGTAGGGCAAAAGAATAGAACAGGACAAACAAAAAGAATCCTGACTTGATCTAAACCTTTCCCCCTGACAAATTGATAGGAAGGAAGGGTTTCTCAAAGCCAAGTTCTCTTGCAGCAAAATCAGAGGAGCTACTTTTATATAAACTCCTGCCCTCCACTCCCCTGTCCACATCTAACTGGAATGTAATCTTGTGGGGTAGGACTAATATCCTCAGATGAACTTTAGATACGTCAAAATGTGGGTGGGCTAAGAGTTTTATCTACCATGCTTATTTTTCACATATCCTTCTGTATTGATTTTCATCCAAGTTTCTGAGTGAAAGGATAGAAAATGTAGTTTTCTTTCCTTTTTCCCTTTTTACCCATCCTTCCTTCTTTTCTTTGTTCATTCTTTCCTCTCCTTCTTCCTTTTCACTTGTTCTGACAATATTTATGAAAGCTTTTTATTAACATTAATGAAAGAATTAAAATTCCCACTCTATAGCTGTTATGGTTTTTCAACAAATGTAATTTCCAAAGTTATTTAATAAATGCTCCAAAGAAAGACTACGGGTTTTACTTTTTACCACCAAGAAAAAGTTCCCTCTTCAGATAAAGAAGCCACTTAGGATATGAGAAAACTGAGTTCTGTTGTCTTACTGCCACATGGCAGAACACTACACAGGTTAATTCTGAAATGGTATTTTATGAGAGGAAGTGAGTGCACATTTCTTACTTTGCTTTACACTACTATACTACTTATAGATTGGTCTCAGAAATTTGTAGGAATAAGACATCAGTAGCAGTATGACTCTTTGAACTGATTGCTTTCTTGAGGTGAGCGTCAAGGCAAGTGAGGCCAAAGGTTAGCAAAGAATGAAGAGATGTGAGTCACGTGACATTGTGCAGTTGTATGCATAGATCAACCCTTTGGCTTTTCACTTGTTTGCTCGTTGCTAATAGTACCAGATAAGGTCCTTTTCAATAGAAGTTTCCTTTTCTCTCACATCTCTTCAAGTAGACCAAGTTTCTAGATTTTAGGTCATACAAAAATTGTTTGGAAGGAGGTTGGAGAAAGGCCTTCTGTAACTTTTGATGATAATGCTGTCTGTATTCCTTGGGTCCTGTACATTATTTGTCCATATTTGCTTGCCAAAGTACAAAGAATCTAGGATTAGAGATGATATTCCTAGATACATGAGTCTACTAGTGACTTACTTATAAAAGCAGAATTGATGAACCTCCAAAAGAGATTTTCTTATTATTAAGTTAGAAGAAAGAAGCCAGGGAAGTTTCTGTCTTTCTCAAAGTTTTGGCTAACTAATTTGAGAGTATGATCTGTCCTTCCTTCTTTGCCTAATCAGATTGTATGCACAGCAGAGTTTTTGAGCAAGCTGTAATGCCTTGCAGAGCTCTTTAATGACATTTCTAGTAAAATGAGCAATTCTGTTAACAGAAAGATAGATTGGGACTTCCTAAGTAGAATACATGAAATTGAGTACATTTCTAGCCACTTCAGAGCTATAGCTCTACAAAAGGGTGAGGATTTGTTCCACACTTAACACGAATATGTACGTCAACCATAACATGTTCATATTCTACTGTAGAAGATAATTACATAAAGTCCATTTAGAGTTATTCAGGTAGGCCTGATGATTTGGCCATATCCATGCCCTTCCTTCAAAGTTTGTCAGGATTATGTTTTTTGGCAGGTAAGAAGTATGCTAGAGACAATGTGTCCTTGTGATTTGGGGAGATCTCATCTGGATTTTAGCATGTTTCCACTTGAGATCTTTTGGCATTACTAGGTGCCCTCCTGAGATTATCTTCATGTAATTTATAGCCAGATTCCTCCTAACATCTTTTTCTTTAATGCTAGGATAAAATTTGGCTTAAATAGTGGTTCCTGTAAACACACTGTATAGGGATAACAGAATTGCAGGGGCAAGAAATTTTGTAAGAACTGTCTTCTTGGCATCATGATCACCTAGGGCATTCCCATTTCTCTTAGGTCTGGATGAGTTGTTAGTTTTAGTGAGCTTCTGCCTTAATAATAGCCACTTCATTTTGCTGCATTAAGGAATCTAGAATTTTCTCTACCTGTTGTTCAAGAGTTAGTTTTTGCTGAGGTTAAGAAGCCTTGCTTTTTCTAAAGTATCCCACATTAGTGAGGGACTTAATGTCTTATAAGTAATAACTCTCTTATCTCTGGGCAGTTAGCAAGTTCTCATAAAGGCAGTCAGTTTTGCCAATTTGCCTCCCCAGCCCTCAAAATAAGGGATTATATTCCAAGGGTGAACTGAGATTCTTTTATGGCATAGCCAGTCTGATAATTTCTCATTTATGATGGCCCATCAACAAACAGATTCAAGTCTGAATTACCCAAAAAAGTTTCTAATAACTCCTCCTCATTGAACACTGGCAAGCCTTAGAGGCTAAATAGTCATGTGTTTCCTTTTTTTTTTTTTTTTTTTGGTCAGGAAAAAAATGTGACAGGGTTCAAAGTGTCATAGTGATGGATAAAAATCATGAGGAGAAAGAAAGAATACCTCATATAAGTCAACTCATTGAGAAATACTGTATATTTCCAATATAAGTAGTGAAGATTTTACAGCTTTGAGACTCTTAGGATCAATGAAGACCTCAAGACCTTCATCAGAATCCTCCACAAGTTTGGCAGTGGCCAGTGGTTGACAATCCTTTTTTGAGAATCATCCAATTTCTGGTTCATCATGGATTCCTCCTCTTACTTTCTATCATAGCTACTTTTCTTTTTTCATTTTAAGATGTCTTTTTGATTGTGTCTAAAATGTCCAAAATCAGATATAAGGGAAATGTCAACACTTCTACTAGAAATCCCCTCTATTCAGGGTTATGCTTATTTTTCTTGCTCAATTTTTTGCAGGTGACTATCACTTTCACCTCAGTTAATATATTTGATAATGTATAGGGATCATTTTTATTGACAATATTAAATAACTAGACTTCAAGTACCTTCCAGGAAGTATAATCTTGACATTACTAATATTCAATAACTTTCATAAAAAGGTTGAAGTAAGCAATATTTATGCACCAGTTTTGAAGTATATACAACCTATTTATTCATCTTAATTCTCCAAAACAGAATTGGTAAACTACTGAACAAAGCTGTGCTTTATCACTAGACTTGTTTTGTTGGGTCTACACAGTTTCTTTCTTTTTAATTGCACTTAAATCCCTTTAGTTTAGATATGCTCTTACAGATCTTCCATCCCTACCTGTCTTACACTAATTTTCCTTTTTTGCCTGACTTTGAGTGCATTTTATTTTGTGCTCTCCTCTCTAAAACATCCTTTTGTGAAGCTAGATATGGAAAGATATTACATACAGAGACCACATAAATTGATATCTCTGAGCAAGTGATTTTTAACTTTGGCATAAAAATATCAAACCACATTGAAAAACATATTAAAAGCAGTTCCGTGACATTCAGCATTGTACTTAACTCTAAGTATGTTGTTGATCTTTTTTTATCATATAGTATTCTTTCTAGGAAAATCCGTAGATAAGTGTATATCAGTGTTTATAGGAATAATTTTCCTTCTCTAAACAATTGACTTGTTTCCACACTACACGTGCTGTGACTTGTGTTACTGATTTTATTTTCTTCTGCTGCTCTAGAGAACTTAGAACTAATTGTTTGTCGTCTTTGAGCAAGTATGCAGGACCTCATTGCCTAGATTTTGAGTTTTCAACATTTTCCTGCCTCTATATTGATTGTCTATACTTATTTGGTCTTGGTTCCATTTTTCTTCCTTATTATAAATGCAGTTTACTATGCAGCATTTACATAGCTATGTGATTCCCCATAAGTTCTGTTTGCGTGTAGTAAAATGCCTACATAAATTAACAAGTAAATATTATGTTTTTCCAGTTACATATCATGGCTTCGAACTTTATATGCTTTTGCGTTAATATCCTATTGCTATATATTTATACCTGGAAATAGTGGACATCACTTTTTCATCAGAATCAAGAATCTGCTACCCAGATTAGACAAAACCTATAAACAGAGTGCCTATCAAATTTGATTTTGAGAAACTTATTTGTCTTTGAATATGTTACACATGACAATAACTAGGGATCTCAAGTCAAACAGTTTTTATCTCTAAACCAAATTTCTTTTCTAGATCCCTGCCTATTTTAAGATCTGGGGGTATCTGAATGTGACAGCCTGTGAGGAAATCTGCATGGTTTTTTATCTCTAGATTTATTCCTTCAAAAATAAATATTTTTGTGTCTTCTAATACTTTCAACTACTATGTAAAATATATGTACATAATCCCATGAGTTTTGGGGACATGGATAATTTTGATTTATTTGGTCAAATAAATAATTTAGTGAAGAATGAGTACATTTAGTGAAATTACTAACTTGAAGTGCTCTTCAACTTTTTTTTCCCCACCAAACTGGCCTATAGTTTTATTTAATTGACTAAACCCACTAGCTATTTGAGTGTCAGATTTATAGCCTAATATACATAGCATTCAGCTGGAATTCTCTTTTGTATACATTCTACCTCTGTCTGCCTTGTCTGTCAGTGACCATGTTTAAACTCAGTTATGCAAACCCATGCATATACATAACAGCAGTAAAATTATTCAATACCCATGTGTCCTAAAGAAATAAAATGTAACCCAAGTGCACTATATTACAGGCCCTAGAATAGTTGCACATTTCAAGTATGTATACAAAACTTTACACAAATACACAGGAGTAGTAATCACAGTGTCACAGAATGGACCTGAGTGATTTTGTAGGCCCAAGTTCATTTTACAAATAAGAAAAATCAGTGATTTTTCTGTTTTTCAGTGTATTAAAAATTAGAACTGAGGCCCTGTCAAATTCCAGGCACTGTACACAAAACAGAAGACACAGAGACGAGGCACTCACAATGTTGAAAGAGTTACAGTTTAGCATGGGAGACAATAAACTGAGGACCATATTAAAAAAAAAAAAAAAAAACAGGATAAATACCAAAACCAGGGGATGTTTAAATGTTACTGAAGTAGGAAGAAGAAGCAGAAGGAACATGTGTTATGTCATCATTGGGACATTAGAAAATGATTCAGAGAAGGGGTGACACTGGAGCTGTTTCCTGAAAGCAGTGAAGGGAATGTGTGAGGACAAATATTCCAGCAAGAGGAAGGCCTTGTTCCAATCAGAGAAATATGTAAGAGCAGCACACCTTCGAAGCCTTGCCAGTAAGTCGGTGTGGCTGGTACAGAGGATGTGTGTATCTTCACAGGAGGGTGAGAGGAGCATCTCCCAGTTGTGTGACTCTGGGTAAATTACTATGATTGTGGGCCTTTATTTCCTCATCTGAAATAATACTTAATACTTACCTTGCAGCATTATCCCCACAGCAGGAGAAAAAGCTAGAAGGCAGGCGGGGTACAGAAAGAAGCTGGTCCAACTGATGGGGAGATCAAAATTTATCCAGAATACAATTGGGACAACTGGTGAATTTTAAGCACAATAATGGTGTTTTTAAAAATCATTCCAATGGCAGAGTAAAGATAGATTTAGGGGAAGAAGTAGATAAAGGCTGATGTCATTGCAGTTATCAACTCCCAAAATAATAAGGGCCCCACGTAGACAATGGAAGTGGAAATAGAGAGGAGGAAGGAGATTTGAGAGACAAGTGGTAGAATCAGTAGCCATCAGTAACTGAGTAGATGTGATATATGAGGAAAAGAGTCAACGAGTTAAGAACACTTTGACATTATTAACTTCGGGAACTGGGTAGATAGTGGTACAGTTAACTTAGATAAGGAAACGGAAGAGCAGCTTTGGAAGGAAGAGGGGAATTGAGACTGAAGTGCCTGATAATGTAAAAGAGGCATTTTAAGATTATGATTTGGAGCTTATGAGAGAGGTCTGGATAGGGTGTGCATGGGATTTCTATCATAACCGTGTTAGACGAAAGAACAAGTAGGATAAGATCATTTAGAAGTTTGTATA
The DNA here is from genome assembly GCF_003676395.1 of Aethalodelphis obliquidens. NCBI lineage: Eukaryota > Metazoa > Chordata > Mammalia > Artiodactyla > Delphinidae > Aethalodelphis > Aethalodelphis obliquidens. The sequence goes on from NW_020838008.1 coordinate 7,657,063, forward strand.
GAGTGAGAGCAGAGGACAGTCAAGGGCACAAACAGATAAAAGTCAAGGTGGAAAAAATGTGAAGGAGGTTAAAGGAATGGTAATTTTAGGAAGGAGAAAACCAGGAAGATGCATCATAGAAACAAAAGAAAGACTTTCAAGGAAAGGGTCATCACCAGGGTCCAATTCTGGAAAAAGGCCCAGAAAGATAGGATTTGAAATATATGCATAGTATTTAGCCTTTTGGAAGTTACTGATGATTTTTCTTGAGTAATTTCAGTGGGGAAATAGGATCAGAATCCAGTTTCAGACTTGAGCTAGTGTATACAGTGAGGACCAAGAGCAAGGAGAGAGAAAGGTGCAGAAGAGTGGAGAATGCAGAAGAGTGGAGGGAAAGTTGATGGAACGAGGGAATGAGAGGATAAGATTCAGGGCACAGGTTGAAAGATTAACTGTAGCTAAGAGGAATGACATCCTGCCAAACAGGAATGGAAGAGGTAGATGGGGATAGTTGCAGATGAGCTTATAGGTAGGGTGCAGGAAGTTGAAGAAATGTGTATAATCAGAGAACAAAGCTGTAAAATAATTATAGGAGAAAATAAGAATGAATATTTATGTTTTATTTTGCCTTAAAATAGCCTTCATCAAATAGTAAAGCATAGTTCCTCAACTTTAGCTCCAGTATTTTCAAACTACAGTGAGAAAATTCTCACGTATTCTATGAACACTCTTCAAGATTTACTCACATAAAAGCCTCACTCCTCTTAATTGGTTTTGCAGGCATTTAGTAAAAAATTCAAATGCAGCTCCTTCCCTCTACATTTACTGTAGTCATTTAAAAGATACAATCTGTTATATTTCAAAATTAGAAGTAAAATTTATATTTCACAGAAAATTGGAAAGCAATGTTATATGGTACAACTCACAATACAATTATGAGTTTTATTCTTTTCATCTTCCCTTTCAGGATATATTACGTTGCAAGATATATTACAATTTTAACTTAGATTTTTAAAAATAAATCGTTTGGTCAATTACAGGAAGATGAGCAATGGTCTTAAAACAAATGCACAGAGAAAACAAATAAGCTACTGTAAATTGAAAGCCTTTTTATTTATATGAAACCCGGTGAGCTCATTTATGCAGAGTGTTTGGGCTATTAAAAGCTCTGAAAAGATGTTAGTCCCTCAATTATATTCAATAGAATTGAGGGAGGTGGAGGAAGAGAAAGTAGAGTCGCAGTTAGGTCAGATTTATGCTGTGGATCTGGAGGAAGCTGATTGTTTCTAGGCTTCATCGCGCTAAAGGGTAGATATTAGCCATGCACCCTGATTCACAAATGAGAGTTTGTTTTAATCCCATCCTTCTTGGGTAGGATCCATCTACTGGTTTATGTCTATGTTTTCCTTGAAAACTTTATCCAACCTGGGAAGAGTGGTACTCCTCTTAGAGAGGAGATCCCAGATTTGGAGGCCAAAGATCTGCATGTGTAACTTCGGGCACATTACCTGATGACTCTGGGCCTTTGTTTCCTTATCTGTAAATTCCAGATACTACTTAATGTCTACCTTGCAGCATTATTGTTAAAGTTCAAAATTATAAATGTATAATGTCCAACACAGATACGTTACATTAAAAGAAAAGTTCAGTGACTATTTCCTAACGATTAGTGTCTCAGAAAAAGCATGTAGATCCATGGGTTTAGAGGGAATAACATCATAAAGAGGTTAAATCCCAGAGAATTTTCTGGTGGCTAATATCTGCCCCTTAAAGTGATTGCAGAGTTCCAGAGACTGCTGAGAAGGTCATCGGCCTGCTAGAATAACATATCCCTTTACTGAAGATTTAGTGTTGTGGTTGTGTAAGTTATAGATGCTATACATATATCTATTAGCCATTTTACACAATGATATGCAGCATTTTTTGAATATCTAAATCATAAAAATATATTTTTTGTGTGCAAATATATAGACTCTAGCTGTGGCGATCATGGAGACCAAAATGGTACATACTTTTTAAAACAGTTTTAAACAGTTAATCAAATACAGGTGGTCTTCAGTTTTCACATTTTTAATACTCACACATTTCAGTTACCATAGTTTAATTAAATAACACAATTCCAAAGAATATGGTCCAATTTTCAGTTACCATGGTAACTGAAGTAACTGTGAGTAATTACATAAAGTACATTGCTGCCAACTATTCCATCCCCAAATCACTGGATAACAGATGTGCACCATGATGAGTGACCAGTCACATCACTTCTTTAAAAGTCTGTTGGTGATTGGTCACAGTGCATCTGTTACTCAGCTCCTGCTCAGACAGAACAGTGTGTAGTTGTGTTGCCTCCTTGTCTCTCAGTGATAAACCCATGTGATATTTTACAAAAGTGGATAATCAAAGCAGGAAATTGGCCGAAAAAGATGAAAGAGCAGCAAAGAAACAAAAAGCTATAAAGATTAACATGAAATCTGAATTGAATGTAAATGCAGTTATAAAAGAAATAGCTAACCATTAGATGGTTAACGGAGCTGCCATTCAGGAAACTGTAGATGTGCAGCCAGATAACTTAGTTAAGGTGACTTTTATTGACTTAAATGAAGAAAGTGGTTGTGAAGGAAAGGATGAAGATGTCCAAGAGAAAGTGATGCCAGCTGAAATGCACATTAAAGAAAATCTTCACATACATACATACAGGGGAATGTTATTCAGCCATAAAAAAGAATAAAATCTTGCCATTTTTAACAACGTGGATGCACCTAGAGGGTGGTATGCTAAGTGAAATAAGTCAGACAGAGAAAGACAAATACCATATTATTTCACTTATATGTAAAACCTAAAAAACAAAACAAGTGAACAAACAGAAGAGAAACAGACTCATAGATACAGAGAACAAACTAGTGGTTGCCAGAGGGGAAGGGGATGGGCAAAATAGGTGAAGGGGATTAAGAGGTAGAAACTTCAGTTATAAAATAAATAAGTCATGGGAATGTAATGTACAGCATAGGCTATATGATCAGTAATAATTTTAGTAACTTTGTGTGGTGACAGATATAAGTAGATTTATTTCATAATGTATAAAAATACTGAATCACCATGTTATACACCTGAAACTAATATAATACTATAAGTCAATTATATTTCAAAAAAAAGAAAGTTCTAAGAATAAATTGTTGGAAATTATTCAAACTGAGAAAGAAATGTGACTATTTTCTAAGGCGTAGAAAGGACTTCCATTCCATAATGTAAGATATACATATATGTGTAAGTATGTACATTAGGGTACATTTTATACATCAGTATAAAAATGTAATTTTTGGAAACAGACATATTTGCTAAATAGGAGGAGGTAGGTAAAAATTTATTTTCAGAGTTTGGTGAAAGATCTGTAGCTTTTTTCCCAAGTGATTTCAAAATTGTAAATAAGACAGTGTTTTGTCACTCTTTTCTTCTAAATATTTTGCAACTGAATGTGTGCCAAAACATTGAGTAATCTCTTCCTCACTTGTACATCTTCTTTATCCTAGTACAGTTTTATGAAACCTAATTCATGACTCCAAATTTTATGTCTTTTTTATTCCTATCTTAAAAGCCATTTTTTTCTTGGAACAATGGGTCTCAACTACATAACTCCAGTACTAAATATCACTCTGGCTAGTGGAGTCTTCAGTTAGGTTTTACTGAAGGTAAAAAATGCAATTGCATGCCCTTATTAGAAGACAGTAGAGGGCTTCCCTGGTGGCGCAGTGGTTGAGAGTCCGCCTGCCGATGCAGGGGACATGGGTTCGTGCCCCAGTCCGGGAGGATCCCACATGCCACGAAGTGCTAGGCCCGTGAGCCATGGCCGCTGAGCCTATGCGTCTGGAGCCTGTGTTCCACAACGGGAGAGGCCACAGCAGTGAGAGGCCCGCGTACCGCAAATAAATAAATAAATAAATAAGGATGATGCTAAGGATTCAGTTGTATTGAAAATACTTAAAACTTTGTTTAATCTTTTTTCCAAACCAACTATTAGCTGAAAGAAATTAAAAGTAAGCTGTATTAATTTATTGTGGTTATACAGAGACGCTGTGAAAAATATCCAAACATACCCGTTACATCTTTAAGGCCAATGATTTTCCAAATGCTTTACCTATCAAAGCTATTCCAAAGGAATAAATAATATAACTAATAGATTTGAATTTCCCTGTCTCTTCCTATGGTTTTTGCCATCTCTTAAATTCATTATTCAGTAAGGATCTTTGAAGCCGAAATTATTGGAAAGATGTGCATTCGTATACGTAGTGCTGTTCATGTTTCATCTGTAAAAGTGTCAAATCTGGGATTTTCTTTTTGCATAAGAAAAAGCTAATGGGGCAAAATAGAAATGAATCCCAGAAGATTACACAACGTCGTGAGGATTTGATCTGTCACCAGTGTAATGTCCTAATTTGTTTTGCTGTAGAAGATGCAGTGTGAGAGCTGGCTCTTTATTGAAGACTGTAGCCAACTTACTTCAAGTGTAAAATTTATATTGTCTTAGGTAATAGCATCAAGCAGCAATATGAACACTGGATGTAATTTATGTCACCATTTAGAGGCTATGTGTATTCTGCTAAAGTCATATTAACAACATTGTAGTCATTCTTAACATGACAGCTCCTGTATATATTAGTAATAACATTCTAGACACATTATTTTTCTCTCCAAACCCCTCCCCAGATGCACTTTCCAGAAATTCAATAAATAAAAATAAAGTTTATGGGTTTATGAGAATATTGGCTTTCAGTATTAAATGACAGGAAAAATCAAAGGATCCAGAAATTGAGATGTCTACTCAAGTAATCAGTTCATTCTTACAACAGACTTTCCTTGCATTGCAGGAAAAAAAAAAAAGTGTTGTGTCTTTTTAGTTAACTGTTGCCTTGATCAAATATAATAGGAAACAAAACATAAAAATACTTAAAATTATATATATATGTATACATTTTCATATTTATATAGCCATATATATAACCACATGTATGTATTTATATGCAAATTTCTAGGTATCTCTGACATGTCACTGCTAATTCATGTGCTAGATGGAGGGGGAGAGAGAGGTATGAAAAACAAATTAAATGTTAATAAATTTTCAAACAAAAGATCAGTTTCTACAAGGATCCAGTTGATTCTACTTTTGTTTTTAATTTTAGTTCAACAGACTTTTTTTTCCTATGCCTACCTATTATTAAGTAATATTAGTTAGCTATTGGGGATAAAAAATGAATGAGTCAGGTTCCCATTCTTAAGGAATGTATTATGTAATTAAGAGAAATATTATAAAAATAGCCGTAGATAATTTCTTCATGATATTAATAGAGACATGCAAGACCAATGGTGTTTTTCAGTGTATTTCTCTTATTTGATTATATCACTAATTCTTAGTTGGTACACCATGATATTTGGTATCTCATCTTACTTAGGATGTTTTCATATTCTAACTTCCCTCTTTCTTCACCTCCATTTTTTCCTCAGGAGAATTAATGTGTTTGTAGCTAGAATGCAGAGACAGAAAACAGTAGATGGTATATTTGTAAAGACATTTAGGTGAGGTTGGGAGGCTGAGTGGACAGATTGCGAAGACTGATGGCTGCCTGTAAGATAAAAGGTTGGGTGGGGATGGATGCAGCATAAAGGGGAACATAACATACTTTCTTCTCTTCCCTGTTTTCTCTTTTGTATTCTTTGATTCTCCCAATTGTTAGAACAAGGTACTATATCACATAACTTCCATAAAGAGTAAGTTGGCAGCAACCAACTTCTTTAAGATAGAATGACTTCCACATGGAATTCTGAATTTTTCTTTAACTGGTAGTTTGTGTGAAAGAGAGTAACCAATGTTGTGACTTGAACCTTTCCCTTTTTGACTGAAAGCACCACCGTCCATCTGAGGAGCGTTCCCTCAAAAGGGTGGACCCGCTAGAGCACCAAGTTCAACATATTCTTTTTACTGCTCCAGTGCTATTCTTAAGAAAAACAAAAACAAAACAAATAACTAGGACTGAGTACTAATCATACATAAGTAGAAGAAGTGTATTCGTCATCCGAAGTAGTCCAAATTGTTTTGCAGTAACAAAACAATGGGTGGCTTTTAACAACACAGGTGGAGTTCATACTTCACTTACACGTCCATTTCAGGTTTGCTGAAGTTCAGTTCCCCATCAGCTCTCCTCTGAGAACGAGGCTGATAGAGCTGGTGATCCTGAAAAAGGGAAACGGGAATACGGCGAACCATGTTCTAGCTCTTAAAGCTTCTGTCTGAAGGGACATAGACCATGTATGCTCACATCACTGACCAGAGCATGTCACATTGGCACACGTGATGTCAAGGAGAAAGAAAGTAAAATTGTCCTCCAGGGAGAGGTGGCGATTACTAATGAACAATAATACAATCTGTTGCAGTGGATTTCTTCAAACAAGGCCCTACATGAACAGGTCCTCTGTTATTTCTCTAACACCATGTCCTACTACTTATGCCTGCTTCTCCTGCTACACTCCCTTTTTCATTCTCCGTCTTCTGACGCAGTCCTCCATGAGGATCTTTCTGGCGAGCCTGCAGAGAAATGCCTGCACTTCTGTGATATTTATCTTTCTTCCTTGCTCTATTTTTCTGTACTTTCTAACATACTATATATGCCATTCACATTATTTATTGTCTAGCTTCCTTACTAGATTGTTAACGGCATGAAAGCAGGATTTTTTATTCAAATCTGAGCCACCGTCACCTAAAATAGTGTCTAGAATGAGGTAGACATGCAATGATTGTTTGTTGAGTGAATCAGTTCATGAATGTATGGGGCATTTGATTCTTTCAGTTTGGGGGTTCCCCCTGCCTGGTTAGCTTTCTCCCTCATGCTGTGGATTTGAGATCCTCCTCTCTTCCCAACCAGGACTTCTCCTTTCTCTTAAATTTGATCTCTCCTCATCCCCAGGAGACACTTTTGAGTCAGTGTGATATACAGAAAAAAATGATAATTTGCATATTTCGAAAGAAATATTTTTTTCAGTTTTCTGCCAGTGCAATAGTGCATGATTCTAGGTGAGTTATTTCAGTTGCTGGGCATCAAGAAATGTGGTCTAGTGAAAAGAGTATGACATTTATCATCAAGATATCTGAATGTAAATGCCAGCTTTACCAGCTTTATTATCTTAAAGCAAGCTATTTTGCTTTGGCTACATCCTCTTAAGCCTGATTTTCCTTCTTGGTTTTGATTTGCAGAATTAGGCCAGGAAAATGATCTGTTCTAGTTATTGAGTTCTTGGCCTCAACCTCCACACTGTCCTCTGTGTGTACCGGCCTCGGACCTAAGCATCTGGTGCCTGCTTTGCTGGCTGGCTAATACCAGGCTCTGGCAGGAGCGAACACTAGGGAGAGACCACACGCCTGGAGGGAGAAGAGGTACTAGCTCCTTCCCACGGCGGGCGGTTCTATGAGTCACGCTGGCAGGCCTTCTTCACCCTGTCAGCAGCAGTTCCTTCCCGAAGGAGCCGTTGAATCCTGTTTGCTATTTTCTAATGCTTGCAGAACCAGCTTCATGCTGCCCTTCCCTGCTCCAAACACCAGCACCAGCTCCCACTTCTGAAGTCTGGGTCCCTGCCCCACAGGGTCCCTCTTCCCAGCTCAGAGATGCCAGCATGGTCGGAGCTGCACTAGCTCCTTAGACATCTGAACTCCAGCTCCTCTGGAGCCCTCCTCCAAGCTCCTGAATTGTAGTAATTGCTACCTCTTCTCTGTTCCCTCGGGCCTAAGGACTTTATAAAGTAGATACTTTTGTGAAACTTTAGAATTCTTTTTTTTAACACTTTGCAATAGTTAATTGAAAGTTAACTGCTACTTAAGCCTTCACATTAAATTCTCTCTTGTTTTCTGTCCCCTGATACGATCTTGACTGATACACTACCTGTCCTACCAAAGTCATAGGGTTAGTGGGAGGATCAGATGAGATCACGTCTAGGAAAACACTGTGTATAACTCAATATTGTCTGAAAAAATGAAGTGCCCAGACCGGAGTCAGCCCTGCAGTGTGTGCTCCATGCACCTCTGAGAGCTTCCCCCAAACGGCCTGTAATGAAACATCAAGTCTAAGAGTAAAAAATATTCGTCACCAAATAATAACCCCACTCGTTTTATCTGTGTGAATCGCCGGAAACAAACAAAACAAAAAAGCCTGTTGCTGCTTCTGCTCTTGAAGAGTGGGCGCAGGGAATGGCACAGGTTATCCCCATGGGAAGGAGATACGTGAGGTCCAAAGAGGACGGCACACCGTTCAGCAGAACACATTCATCAGTGTCTGGGTTTTAAAAAGGTAAAAATAGATCCGTAGTTAAGTTTCAGGCTGGAGCTCAATTCAGGGAACTGAATTGTGGAGTGAATGAGTCTGGGATTGCTGGGGGGTCAGGGATGAAGAGTTGGGCTAAGTAGTAAGAAGATAAAGAAAGAAACAGTGGAGTTGGAATGAATTGGAGTGTATCATTGCCAAAGCAAGGCAATCTCAGATTTTAGTTTGCGTAATTTGTGGTGCTGCTGTAGAAAATTAATCCCTGCAGCACTTGAAGTCTGCCAGACGTGCCTACCGTGTATGAATGGTTCTGAGTGTTGTTGTGTTTGTTCGGAAATCAAGGTCAAGTGGCTGAAGGCCAGTACAGAGAAGACAGATGGAACTGCCCGTGAGAAGTGATAGCTCAGAAGAAGGAGAACTCCAGGGAGGCAGGAGTTCTGGGCCTAACAGGACCAGGTAGAACTTAAGGTTCGTGAAAGGACAGTAGAAACTGTTACCACCCCAGGACTGAGGCATGGAAAGGAACTGCCATCGGGCCTGAGGCATTTGGAACCGCCTCCCTATTTTATATGGCACAAAGGGCGTAAACGAGGGAAAGCTGCATGAAAAGCATGGCTAAGTTTCATTTGTACGGCATATAGAAGCCTCCCTCTGCCTTCCCAGCCCTGTCTCTATCTACCCCAATCATTTCTTGGAGAAATGTTCAATAAGATTTCAATTTTCTAATAATTTTATAGTCTGGAGATAGAAAATGAATTTGTGGGCTCCTTTTTTCATCCTCCTCCTACCATCTGCCTCATGACAACTGCCCAGACAAACTTACATATTCTCCAGAGCATCTCTACTGTCATCCCACCTCCGATGCCTGCCACATGCATGCCATTGTGTCTACCTTTGTCCAGCTTCTTTAGGACCTTTGTATCCTCTAAGAATGCTGTGTTTTTTCTCCCTAGACTAGCTGAATGCTGACACCTGTTACCAATTCCTATACATCCCTCCATATTCTACCACCAAGTCTTGTCACGTATACACACACATCCACAAACATTAAAAATATATCTCTCTATAATAGCCATCCTAGCAGGTGTGAGGTGATAGCTCATTGTGGTTTCGATTTGCATTTTCTTGATGAATAGTGATCTTGAGCACCTTTTCATATACCAGTTGGCCATATGTATATCTTCTTTGGTGAAATGTCTGTTCAGGTCCTTTGCCCACTTTTTTAATCAGATTATTTGTTGTTTTTGCTATTGAATTATAGGAGCTCCTTATATATTTTGGATATTAAAACATGAACCGTTTATGAGATATATGGTCTGCAAATATTTTCTCCCTTTCCATAGGTTGCCTTTTCATTGGTGAGGATGTGAAGAAAAGGGAACGCTTTACACTGTTAATTTACATCAATTACAATTAATTTTAAATTAATTACAATTAATTTACATTAAATGATGCAGGCACTATGGAAACCAATATGGACGTTCCTCAAAAAATTAAAAATACAATTACCAGGGCTTCCCTGGTGGCACAGTGGTTGAGAGTCCGCCTGCCGATGCAGGGGACACGGGTTCGTGCCCCGGTCCGGGAGGATCCCACGTGCCGCGGAGCGGCTGGGCCCGTGAGCCATGGCCGCTGAGCCTGTGCGTCCGGAGCCTGTGATCCGCAGAAGGAGAGGCCACAGCAGTGAGAGGCCCGCGTACC